>NW_026060037.1:0-17101 GCF_023721935.1 Panthera uncia | reverse complement strand
GCCGTGCGGGGGCCCCGGGCGCGGAGACCCCTGCCCCGGGGCGCGGAGGCTGGGCTCGGGGCGCCGCGCCCGTCGGGGCCCGAGGGGCGCGGAGCTCCGTCGGCGGCCGCCCCCGGCTCTGTTCGCCCCCCCCCCCCCCCCCCCGGCGGCACCCCCCGGGGTGCAGTGCGCATGTGCGGGCAGGGGGCGGGGGCGCGGAGTGGGGAGGGGAGGGGCGGGCCTGCGGGGAGAGGGCAGACGCGGGGTGGGGGCACGCGCCCCGCTCTCCGGCCGGGATTCCCCGGCACTCGACCCCCCCCCCCCCCCCCCCCCCCCCCTCCCCGGTTCCTCGTTCCTAGGCCCTGGACCCCCGGGGGCTCCCGGCGGCGCGCAGCCCTGCCCTCCCGGCGCTGGCCAACTTTGCGGAGTGCGCTCTCCGGGCGCGCGGTCGTGGCGCGCCGCGCTCTCCCGTCGGAACCCTGGGTGAGACCCGGCACCGCAGCCCGCTCGTGAGCCCCTCCCCCCACCCCTCCGTGCTGGGCACCGCGCATTCGCTCCCACCAGGTCCCGAACGGGACTCGAACTCCGACATAGGGCCCGCCCTGCGTAGCGCCGGCACCGGGGTGCGCTGGGAGGGCCTAGGGCGTCGGGGCTCCCCCCCGCCTCCCCGGCGGGCAGACCAGCCTGGCCCGGCTGCTTCAAGTTGCTTCTCGGAGCCTCCTGTCTCGGGTCGTGAAGCAGGCCCACGAACCCTTCCCCGAAGTCCTTGGGGCCAGATGTGTTTTCCGATGCAGAGGTTTTCCGATTTGAGGGTTTGTGGGGTGTGGAGCTGTGAGGGCTGATCTGATAACGCCTCGGATCGTTTGGGAAAACACAGTCAGCAAGTAGTTTCAAGTCCTGTCAAACCATGGACGGGAAACTTTCACTTTTGGGCCTTTTTTAAACTTTGGAATGTTGGATAAGACTGGGTGCACTGCTCTGCTCTTGGGGCCCTACTGAGGATTAAAGGAGACTGCAGCTGCCAGGGCTCAGTAATGTGACTCTCAGTGCGCGACGTTTTAGTCTGGGGATGCAGCCGGTTGTCAGACTCAGCACGCAACCCTCATCAAATGGGTAGCCCCGCCCCCCCCCTCCCCGAGACCCAGAGAGGAGAAGGGGTCCACCCAGTGAGGCGCAGCAGGGTCGTGGGATACTCGGCATGGCTGTGGGGCCAAGGTGAGTTCTCTGTCTTGGCACGACGTGGGTAGGTGTTGTGCAGGGCGGACATGGCCGTTTTCTCCCACCAGTGACCTTCTGAGGGGCAGCAACAGGCCCTGGTTTGCGCTAGAGGTGGTGTGGGTGTCTGGGTGCAAGGCGGGGCCTCACCAGCCAGTTGTGTGGGGTGGCTGGACCTGAAGGTTTCTTAGTTCTCCTTGCTTTGCATTTAGGGAAGCTGGCCTTGGGAGTCAAAGGCAGAAAAGCTAGGTGTCTCAGTGGCCTAGCGGGGTGTGGCGGTAGTGTCTTTGTGTCTGTGTGTGCTCCCGGCTCCGGGGCTGGGTCAGCCCTGCATTGGGTCAGCACTCTCAGCCTGGCAGGTGTGCTGTGGATGGACGGGGCAGACTCCCCAGCTGGCCTCCCCTGGGAGCTGTTGGGTTTGGCTGTTGACTCTGCCTTGCCTGGTGCAAAGGCCCTAGACCCTCACAGCAGCCAGCTGCCCAGGGTGTCCCTGTCCCACATGTTGACAGTGTGCAGTGGTGCATTTGAGTGAATTTGAGTTGGTTTCTAGGAGAAGGTCTTTGTGTGAGATCCCCCACGTGCCTGGCTCGGTGCAAGGCCCGAGCGTCTGGCCGCAAGCACAAACCTGATGGTGCCTGTCCTAAATGAAGGGCCTTAGAGTCTGGTCAGAGAGAGCCTGGTCAGTAAAGGGCCAAGAAGTGTGCAGATGTCAGAAGCAGTGAGCCACAGCCAGTCTCTGCCCAGGGGACCTGTTGCAGCGCTGGAACCTCTTAGTTCTGTGTGACCTTGGGCAGGTGACTGAATGTTTCAGAGCCTTGGTTTCCTCACCTCTGAAATGAGACCCTCCAGCCGAGAGCTCTCCCAAGATCTCAGCTCCGTGGCTTGCACGGGGAAGCTGCTGGCAATCGGCTGTGTCTAACCGGTACAGATGGCAGTTTGTAAGCTACTGGTACGTGCTTGATCGGTATTAGCCGCCTGATTGCTGTAGTTGCTGGAGTAGTTGTCAGCACCAGGAGAAAAGATGGGAGCGTTTCACACTGTCTTCCTCCTGGATATCGGTCTTTGAAAGACCCAAGTACACTTTGTCTTGTGCTTAAAACCCTCCACGGCTTTCCTTTGTCCTTAGGGTAAAGTGCATCTCCTCCCTGTGATCTCACCCCAGTGATGTGACCCTCACAGACCACCTCCCCCCGCCCCCACTCCTTCCATTCCCTCCTGCAGCGTAATGCCCTTGGGGAGACTCCGCTGCCCTGGTGTTGTCCCAGAACCCCATTGTGCCCCCTCAGTCCTGTGGATGTCCACTCCCACTCGTTGGCTGTCCGTGTCCCCAGCTAGACTGGTGACGTGTGTGGGAGGAGACGGGCAGAACCTGTTTGTTGATGGACTGTGGTGCACCTGGCCCAGAGCACGTGTTCAGTAAGCGTTGGTCAGCTGGAGGAGGGTGGCGCCCCAGCAGTCAGTGGGGAACCAGGCAGTGCAACTGGCTGTGGGTGGAAGGTGTTCTGGGTAGCTGTCACCGTGTAAGGGATCACTTTGAAAGTCAGTTGTTTATTGGTTTATTGAAAAAAGGTTTTTAAATCTTTTATTTATTTTTGAGAGAGACAGAGCGTGAGTGGGTGAGGAGCAGAGAGAGAGAGGGAGACCCAGAATCCGAAGCAGCTGCAGGCTCCGAGCTGTCAGCACAGAGCCCGATGCAGGGCTCGAGCCCACCGCAGGGCTCGAGCCCACCGCAGGGCTCGAGCCCACAGACCACGAGATTGTGACCTGAGCCGAAGCCAGATGCTTAACCACCTGAGCCACCCAGGCACCCCTGAAATTCAATTTAAAATTACAGTTGTTTCATTGCTGTCTTTTGTGGTGCTGAGGGCTGGCTGGGCTCAGCCAGGCGGTTTTCACTCAGGGTTGCTCTTGGCGGTTGCAATGGTTGGTGGCCGGGGCTGGAGCCGACCCCCATGGAGGCAAGCTTCCTTGCTCACGTGTGGTTGGTGTTGGCTGTTGTCTGGGACACGGACATACGACCTTTGTGTAGCTTGGGCTTCCTCACAGCATGGCAGCTGAATGGCTTTGCCAGAAGGTACCAGATGGAACCTGACTTGCATTTTAAGACCTAGCCTTGGAAGTCACATGGAGTGTGCCCCTGTCCCCCACCCTGCCTGAAGTCCCAGGCCCATCCAGATCCCCAGGGAAGGGGCACAGAATCCCACTTCTGGAGGGGGTGGCGTGTCAGTGTCACAGAAGAGCTTGTGGGACAGGATGTGTGGGTGCAGCTATTTTGCAGAGTGGAATCTGCCACGGCATCATTGTGGGTTCTGCTTGGAAGTTGTGGGAGGAGTCATACGCTGTCCCAGGAGAAGAGCTGCCCTGGCCTCCACATCTAAGCAGTCAGGGTCCCCTGAGTCAGGACTGGTGACCATGCCTGTCCTTCCCGAGGCTGGGGTCGCCCACTCCTCTGTGATCAAGTCTTTAGAATTCCTTTTCTTCCTCCCTCCTTTCCTTGTTTTTTACCCAGAATGTCCTCCACCCACTCCCCATCCTGTTTCTTCTTCCATTTTGGCAGAGTGGAGGGCTTTGACTCTGATGGAGACATCCAGAGTGTTCTGAACAGAGGAAGTAGAACCCCTGGGAACCCCAGGGCTTGCACTGAGAGGTCAGATGTTGGGACGTGGGGAGGGAAGAGAATCCACAAAGTCAGTGTTTCTTGGTGAGTTTTGAGGAACTTGGAGTCCTCTGGAAATGAACTTGGGGATCTGAGGCCACTGAGTCCCCTGTGGGGAGCAGGGTGCTCAGAGTCCTGCCCCCTCCCCGGGGGGGGGGGAGTGGGTGGGAAGGAGCCTTCCAGACACTTGTCTTTGCTCCTTTGCCTGAGCTCCTCTGTCAGAGGACAAGTCACATAAGGGCCACATCCTTCTCAGACCCTGCACCTCAAGTCTGGACTGGGAGCAGCGTTCTGTCTGGAAAAGGAGCCGTCCACACGCTGGCCTCTCTCGGCCTGCCCATCAGAGCTCTTGGTAGCAAGAGACAGAAAGCCAGCCTAGTTGCACTGGGAGAGGGAGCCCAGGGAGGCTGGAAACTCATCACTGCGGAGGGTCCTAGAGAGGGTCCGTGTGATTTCAGAGGACACTTAGGGTGCGGGCTGAAGGTGAAGCCATCTGTGGCAGGCCACGCAGGCCACGGTGCTCTGTGCCCCCTGCCTGCTTCCAGTCCCCGCTGCCGCGTCTCAGCTCCACCCCACTGGCTCCTTTCCCCTCTGTGCTGCCTCTGCTGCCCCGACCGGGCTTCCTAACATACTCCCTACTCCAGCCCAGAACCTCCCAGTGCTCCCGGCAGAGGCCGTGTACCATGCTACACTTCCTCCTGGAGAAGCTGGGGCCCCATGCCCACCAGGCCCTGTGCCCCTCATTTCTGCACCACGGTCCTTGTGAGCCCCTGCCTGCTGTGCTCTGGTGCCTGTGGCTTGGCTTTGCCTACCAGCTCTCTCTCCTGGCTGTGCTGTTCCTTCATTTATGCTGCCAGGCTTTTGAAGGGCCTCGGTCGGAGTTTGTAGTCGCTCTCCTTATGTGCTGTGTGAGCTAGGGTGTGTGGCTCGATCTCTCTGAGCTTCAGTCCCTTTGTTTCTCTTAGCAGGAGGGTTACACAACCTCTTGAGGTTTCCTTGAGGACTCTGAGGAAATTCTTACTAAACTGTTGTTCTACGCTCTAAAAGTTTTATTAAATACTCCAGTCGTGTGTGTGTGTGTGTGCGCGCATGTACAGATGGCTTTAAGGAGGTATAATTCGTATACAGTTCGCTCATTTTAATGTGTACAATTCAGTGGTTTTAAGTACATTCAGAGTTGTATGACCATCAGCAGTCAATTCTAGAACATTTCATCTCCCCTGAAGCAAACCCTGTCTCTATCAGCCATCACCCCTGATCTTTCCTCACCCCTGGCCCCCACGAGCCCCCTTCCCATCCGTGGATGGGCCTATTCTGGACGTTCACACACGTGGACTCACACCCTGTGTGGCCTCTCGTGTCTGGTTCCCTCCCTGAGTGTCGTGTGTTCAGGGTCCATCCGCGGGGTGGCAGGTGTGGGCGCCTCGCTTCTGCTCGGGGCCAAGGGACGTTCCATTGTTCAGCTTTGGTTTGTCTGTTCATCAGCGGATGGACATTCGTGTTCTTTCCATCTTTGGCTCTTGTGAATGGTTTCGCCACAAATGCTCATGTGCAAGTGTTAGTGTAGATGTGTGGTTTCTTCTCCCTTGGGTGTCTTAGGGGAAGCAGGGCTTAACTCTTTCCCTTCCCCTCTTAGGTTTTCAGGTGGGGACTTAGACTGTCAAGAGACAGATGAACAGAGGAGAAACATACACAGTTTATTAACCCAGTAGCACATGTGCTGGAGAAGTCAGATGAGTAACCCAAGGGGGTGGCTACGGCTTGGACTTCTGAGAGCGTCTGCACAAAAGAACGATAAACTTGTATGGACTGTTATGACACAGGAGGACTTTGAGTCTGTCCAGGCAACAAGTCGTGGGAAGGTGGATGTGCAGGGAACTAGTAGAAGGTCAGGCTAGTTAGTAAGGTGTGTGTGTTCAGTGAGCTGGGTGCCCGGTCATCTTCAGTGCTAACCTGCTCCCTTCCTGGTTCGGGAGGGGAGGCACCCGCACAGTGATTTACAGAGGTCATCCTGTGTCTGTTCTTGCTCAGTGTCTTTGTCCCAGAGTAGCCCTCACGCCAGAGTGGCACACGTTGGGGTGACACACTCTGACCCCTAGGTGTCTAGCAAGCAGTGGAACTCCTACGCCAGCTGCTCCCCAAAGTGCTGGCTCCGTTTTGCATTTCCGCCTTTAATTTGCTTTCTTCTGATGAGCATTTCTTCATGTGCTCATTGGCCATCTGTGTATCTCTTTGGAGAAATGTCTGTTCAGATGCTTTGCCCATGTTTAAATTGGGTTATCTTTTCATTAACAAGTTGCAAGAGTTCCTTGTGTGTTCTCGACACAGGTCCTTTCTCAGCTGCACGGTTCGAAGGCCTCTCCCTGCTCTGTGGATTGCCTTCTTCAGTGACGGCCTTCCAAACAGAAAAGTTTTTCTTTAGATGAAATCTGGTTCATGTATTTTAACTCTTGGTGCCTTATCTAAGAAGCCACGGCCTGTGTCCAGGGTAACATAAGATGTATTCCTGTGTTTTTCTCTAAGACTTCTATAGTTTCATAGTTTTATGTCTTGGGGCACCTGGGTGGCTCAGTCGGTTCAGTGTCCGACTCTGGCTCAGGTCATGATCTCATGGTTCGTGGGTTCGAGCCCTGCGTTGGGCTCTGTGCTGTCAGTTCAGAGCCTGGAGCCTGCTTCAGATTCTGTGTCTCCCTTGCTGTCTGCCCCTCCTCATGTGATTTTTGGACTCTGTCAGTTTCTGCACAGAAGCCAGATGAGATTCCTCCCATATGAGGCCACTTCTGAGGCCACCTGGGGAGTTGGGCTCTGACCTGAACCTGTTCCCAGGCGGGATGCAGAGATGTGCCCTAGCGGGTCCTGGGCCCACCGGGCTAACCTTGCTTCTCTTTCTCCGCAGGCCTCCTCGCTGGAGAGGCAGAGCCCTCGCGTGGCCTCCTGCCTCACTCATAGCCTGTGCCCCGGGGAGCCCAGCTTGCAGACAACAGCAGGTACATTCCTTATGCCCCTTCCTTCCTCTTGCCCAGGGCCACCAGGGCCTTTGTGGTTGTGACAGACAGAGTCCCACCCAGCCTGGCAGAGCCAGACACAGTGTGCTGGCTCCCAGGGTCCAGGGACAGGTATGTAGACAGAGTGGCCAGGGCTCTCCCCATTTTCTGGTGCGGGCAGGGCTGCCCAGGAGAGGGCCAGAGTGCCTTACTTCTGGCATGTCCCGCTGGCCTGTCAGGCACCTTAGCCAAGGCCTCGGGCTGGAGCCACTGGCCGCAGGAAAACTGGGGGCTTTGCTGTGGGTGAGCTCCTAGGTGCTGTGCACCCCTCCCAGGCTGGCTGTTGGCCCCCTTCCCGTCCAGCCTCAGCCTTCACCGCTCCCTGGCCTGGGGGGATTGAGCTCTAGCCATTTCCTTTTGTGTTTGTTTTCTTTAAATTTGACTTACTGAAGACCAGGATGGGGAGAGAGAGAGCAATGATCACATCCTGCTTCTTCTGGGAAAACCAGAAATCCGGTGATATGCACCACACATTGGCCTGTGCGGGTGGCAGTGGTGTTGCTCTGCCGAGGCAGCAGAAAGGACTGGCCTCGGACGGGCCTGCTGTGTGTGTCCTGCGGGCGTCCTGCCCACACTGTGCTGGCCCCGCAGGCCCTCGTGGGTGCGCAGTCACCTGTGCGTTTCCGGAGTTGAGGGCCCCGCCAGGCCTTCCGCTTTTCCTGCCCTCGCTCGCCTGGTGCTCATTTCTTCCCAGTGTGTGGGCTCTTGCCCACACCCTCACCGGTGTCTGCGGTTGGGGGACCAAGCAAGCGTCCAGGAGAACACATCCCCCCAAATGTCCAGAATTCGTGTGTCCAGTTAGCCAGGTGTGTTCTTCTCTCAGGGGTCGTTCTGTTGGGAGTTCCCACGTGGTAGACTGACCATGCTGGCCACTGGTGTGCACACGCGTCTGAACATGCACGCACGTGTGCGCACACACACACACACACAGCCTTCTGCACGTGTATGCATGTACCCACACGTGCACATACCTGCAGGCTGTGGGCTTTGTCCCAGGTGACAGTGGGCCACTGTCCTCAGCCTTGCACGATGGCTGGTGTGCGTGGGGTGAGGAGTGGGGAGCTCACGCAGGCGGGTGTCTCCTCCACAGTGGTGTCCATGGGCTCTGCAGACCATCAGTTCAACCTTGTTGAGATCCTGTCACAGAACTACGGCATTCGGCAGGAGTGCGACCAGGCTGCAGGAGACCCAGGGAAGCCGGAGGGAGAGTTGGAGAAGGACTTCATCTCCCAGGTGCTTGGCTGAGCTCGTCCCCTGTGCCCCTATGTAGGGGGAGCCCCCGGGCAAGGTCACGATTTCTTCATTTGCTGAATTAGTCTCGAAGCTCAGATTTCACAGGGACAAGTGTTGTGTGCACATCTGTTTGCAAAGCGCCAGGCACTGTGCTAGGAGCTGAGATGGTGGGGGCCGGGCCAGACCCGGTGGTGCCTCTGGGGCTTTAGGGTTCTAGGCACAAAACCCACTGTCGTCAGACTTTTTGCCCTCAGAACCCCCTCTGTGGCCTTCAAATGTTGGAGGATCTCAAGGAGTTTTGTGCGGGTTATGCAGTAAATCCATTGTTAATAGAAATAGCATATTTTTGTGAAAATGAAAAAACAGCTTTTCCCCAACTAAAGCAAGTTGGGGAGAAGAGTGGAACCGCTTTGTGTTTTTGTAAATGCAGAAGCGGATCCGAGAGCCCAGCTACTGTCTTGAAGGCAGATGTTGATGAACAGTGATCTGTTCTCTTGGTTGGAGTGTAAACCTAGCTTCATACACGTCTGTTCTTGGAAGAGGAGAGCGCCTTCCCAGATCGTGGTGGATATTCCTGGATGCTGCCCCCAGAGTCAGTCAGTGGTGGTTCTGTAAAGGGGATTGCAGAGGGGCTTCTGCCACATGCCCTGTGACCTTCTGTGGTTGGTTGTGTCAGGACCTGTTGGTGGTGACCTTGTGGTGGCTCTTTATCCTCCTCATCGTGAGGTGTTTGCAGCCTGTGCACCACAGGATCCGAGACACCCGGGGGCTTCCGCACAAGAGATTTATTTCTGTCATAATCGTGGAGGCCAGAAGTCCGCAGCCAGGCTCAGGCATGGTGGTTTCTGCTGAGGGCCCTCATCCTGACTTCCGGTTCATTGCCTTCTCGCTGTGTCCTTGTGCTCGTGTCTGAGCGAGGGCGGGCTGTCTGGGGCCCGTTCTCTTGAGGACCTGACCCTCTTGGATCAGGGCCCCATCCTCACGACTCATTTCCCTGTAATTCCTTGTGTAAAGGCTCATCTCCACGTGCAGTCACACTGAGAGTTGGGGCTCTGGCATGTGCATCTTGACGAGACATGAACATTTGGTTTGTTCAGTATCTACACTGATCTCATCAAACATCTTTCAAGTAGTGGGAATTTTTTTTTTTTAAAAGCAATAATCGCAGGCACTTTATGCAGTTTGGTGCTATGTATCGCTCGGTACCAATTTGGTCTTAAGACCAAAGGCAAGTCTTCTCTTCAGAAAAGAAAACACGGAGGTTGCCTGGGTGGCTCAGTCGGTTGAGCGTCCGACTTCGGCTCAGGTCATGATCTCACGGTTCACGAGTTCAAGCCCCACGTCGGGCTCTGGGCTGACAGCTCGGAGCCTGGAGCCTGCTTCGGATTCTGTGTCTCCCTCTGTCTCTGTCCCTCCTCTGCTCACACTCTGTCTCTTTCTGAAAAATAAACAAACATAAAAAAGTTAAAAACAAAACAAAAAAGAAAACATGGGTACCTGAGGGGCTCAGTCGGTTAAACATCTGACTGTTGACTTTGGCTCAGGTCATGATCTCAAGATTCCTGGGCTTGATCCCCACATTGGGGCTCTGCACTCACAGCTAGAGCCTGCTTTGGATATTCTCTCTCTCTCTCTCTCTCTGTGTGTGTGTCCCTCTCCTTTTCATGCTCTGTCTCTCTTAAAAATAAACATTAAAGAAAAAAACAAAAGTTTAACATGAATTTAAAACTTCTCAAATCTAGCCAAAAGCTAAAGTCAGCCATTTATTAGTTGAATACTTTATCTAGGTTTTCTTCAGATGTAATTTTTAAAAACTGATTAAGAAAAAATATAACATCCAAGGTAATTGTGGAAACACTGCCGTTCTGTATGACCTTACCTAACAGGATCGTGAATTTGTGAAGCACACGTTGTCAGATCCAGAGTTCCCAAAATTCTAATTTTTTCTTCAGGGACCGGAGTTTCACCCTTGTAGCACATAGTTGTTTGTTTGGACGTAACGGCCAACTTGGCCCGTGTCCGAAGGCGTCTGCGCCGGGCCAGACCACTGTCACCTGCCCGCCGTTCCGTCCGGTACGAGTGCAGTGGCGAGCTCGGGACGGTGTGCGTCCGGCACGGCCGTGACCCTGGTGCTTCTGCACAAACCCTCACTGCAGGGTGTGGCAGCCACTCCGCGTGCTTCCTGTCTCCTCAGGCGGCAAATTGAACCACGGCTGCTCAGAGGGAGAGTTGATGGAATCAGTGATTTTGTACAGGATATTCTGGAGCGAGAATGGCACGTTTACAGCTGAGTGGGTGGTGGGAGGCGCGCACGCTAACCGCTCGCACACCCTGTGCTCCTGCCTCGACCGGAGGGTGCTGTGCCCCACCGTTGGCTCGCTCCCTTGGCCCCAGCGCCAGCACAGCGAGAGCCAGAAGCCATGTCCTATTACCATGAAAGTTGCCGTGCCTCTGGGACCCCCCCAGAAAGGGTCCCGGGAGCCCAGGGGGTCTTTGTTAATCCCCCAACAAATGCACGGTTGGAAACTGTGGTGGAGGTAACGAATGTCCCTGTCAGTGGGATCCCGTGAGGGTGGAAGGGGGACCTCGGGGTCAGTTGGGAGGGGGCTGGGCACAAGTTGGGTGTTCTTCCACGTGGACTTGGAGCCCCCCGGGGTGAGGGCAAGGCATGAACTGGGGTACAGGGGAAGCAAGCATCTTGAGAGAATGAGAGGGAGGTCCAGGGAGCTGGAGGCTGGCTGTGACCCGCAGGGTCAGGGCGCAGTGTGGCTGGACAGCACTGGCTTCAGGAGCAGAGAGGTGGGTGTGAGTAACAGTGACCAGCACTAGAGGAAGGCAGTGGTAGTTTTGTCTCTTCCTTCCCAGTCATCAAATGTCTCATTCCCGTTTCTTGTCCTGTTGCATTGGCTTGTAGTGTCTTACGGTGGGCTTGAGCCTCCCTTCTTGTTCAGATGGGATGGGGTTGCTCTGGTGGCTCGTTACCAACTCCTTGAGGGCTCACGGCACCTCTGTTACATTGATGAGGCAGACATCTCTCTACTTAGCATCTTGAGTTTTCGTTGTTGTTGTTGTTGTCGTTTTGGTTTTTTCAATCAGAAGCAGATGTTGGATTTTCCCAGATGTTTCGTTCACGTTTATCAAGATGGTCTTGTTTTTCCCCATCTGATTTATTGACATCATAAGTTGTGATGGTAGATTTACAGGTATCGAGCCATCCTTGCATTGCTGGAGTTAAGCCTGGGCAGTACCGTGAGGATGGAGAGGCCAATCCTGGCCCCACCCTTCAAGGCTGGTGACCTTGGGCAAATAGCTGACTTCTCTGGGAACAGGTGTCTTGTCCCTGCATCTATTGGGGGTCATAAGGGAGTCTTTGGTTGAAGGACTGGGCCTGGGGTCTGGCTGGAGTTAGCTGCTGTGAGTGTGACGAGGTGGCTCTGCTTGTGGTGGCCAATGTGGCTCACAACCCCGAGCAGCCTCCTGACTCAGCCCTGGCCCCTGCAGAGCAGCGACATGCCTCTTGATGAACTGCTTGCCCTCTATGGCTATGAAGCGTCAGACCCCATCTCGGAGCGGGAGAGCGAGGGCAGTGACACCACAGCCAATCTCCCTGACATGACCCTGGACAAGGTGAGTGGACTGGGAGCAGGGTTCAGGGAGGACAGGCGAGAAGGCCCTGGCGCGCACAGAGGTGCTGTCGCGGCATCAGGCCAGGCCTACTGCTTAGAGAGCCCTGTCTGTTCCCCCGCCCCACTCCCCAGAGTCAGAGCTGATTCAGTGGCTGTGGCTTCCCACCCATGGCTCGGGTGGCCACAGGCAGGGGCTAGAGAAGGGGCCGAGTGGAGACTGGTGTGGAGAAATGCCCTTGGGCCGGGCCCTCTGGGGCAGGTGTCAGGAGGGAGGGGCTCTCCTGACCCTGGGTGTAAGGAGTGGTCCCCTTGGTGGCCTGTCCTTGTGCCTGGCCCCTTCATCTTCAGAGTGGAAGGAACCACCCACGGGCGCTCTCGGGGCGTTTCCAGCGTGAGGCTGCTGCTGGTAGTCGCTGAGTTAGCACGGTCACTTGTTGTTATTAAGTGTCGTCTCGAGGTTGTTGACACAAACCACAAAAACGTTCTTTGCTTTCTTGTTAAAAGGAACAAATAGCGAAGGATTTGCTTTCAGGGGAAGAAGAGGAAGAGACACAGTCCTCGGCTGATGACCTTACCCCGTCCGTGACCTCCCATGAGGCCTCCGATCTGTTTCCTAACCGGAGTGGACGTAGGTGTCCCGCCCGCTCCTGCACTGTCCTTGGGGGCGGGCCACGCACAGCTCTGGTGATGCAGGGGAAGGGGCCCCAGGATGCTGGGGATCGAGGACTTGTGCACGGATGTCTGTTGCACCTGGATGTGTCCCGATCTCAGTCTGAGCTCCTCAGGGGCTCCTGTCTCCTTGCCTTGGCATGTGAGCTGACACGAATGGCTTTGGTTTACATGAGGAAGGAATGTGTGGGTTCTTGTAGCTGACAGCCCGTCCCCTCGACTCTGCCTGCCTGTGAGGCCTGGCAGTGTGAGGTGCCTCCTGACTCCCCTGTCCTGTGTCCTGTGCCCATCTCACACCCATCGCCTGTCCAGGGTCAGGCTCCTTTTCTGGAAGGGCAAAGTGTGGGGTCAGGTGGATGGAGAGTCGGGGGGAAGTGCAGGCAGTGGCCCTCCAGGGCCCACTAGTCAGTTAGGCCACTCAGACTGCTGTGGGCGCGACTCAGCTGTTCCCCTTTCCCCAAAGCCTGCTTCCTGGCTGACGCAGACAAAGAGCCTGGCTCCTCCACCTCGTCCGACACAGAGGAGGACCCTCTTCCTGCCAACAAGTGTAAGAAGGTGAGTGGCTCTGACCCAGCGGTGCCTTGAACCTGGATCTGTGCCCCTTGGGGGCAAGGCTGAGCACGTGGTTTCTGAGAGGGGAGCTGGGCTGCGGCCTGACCGTGCTGTTGGGGACTGAGACTCACACCTGTTGCTCTTGTCCCCATCATGTGGCCTGAGGTCCTGTCCCCGGAGTCCTGTCCCTGTGATGTGGCCCAAGGTCCTGTCCTGGAGGTCCTTCTGGGGCCTTCAGACTGGACCTCAGAACCCTTGGGTCTTTGAGCCTCCTGCCCCGGCCACATGACAGCTATAGCAGACAGATGGATAAGTGGATGTAGACAGAGTCACTCACACGCACACACATCCACCTCTGCCTTTTGTGCTTAAGATCACAGGACTTGGTATCTGTGGGCAGATTGCACAGATGAGCCCTGGGCTCTAGGCAGCCACCCAGGGGCCCATGTCATCACCTTGTGGCCTGACCTCCCATCATCCCTGAGTGTCCTGGGCGTTTGCCTTTGCAGGAGATCATGGTTGGGCCTCAGTTCCAAGCTGACCTCAGCAGCCTGCACTTGGACCGCCATGGTGAGAAAAGTAAGTGGGGCCTGGTGAGTGTGGGCTACAGGGAGGAGAAGAGAGGAGAGCCCCAGTCCAGTCAGGAACGAACCTGCTGCATGCCTTCTTGGTGGGGGGATCTGAGGGGCCAGGCTCAGGCCAGGTGCCCCCTGCACCACCCTGAGCTTGCAGGACACTTGGGGCCAAGGCCAGGGCAGGAGGAGGTGGGCCAGTTGACGCCCCATCCCTGCTCACTGTCCTTCCAGCTTAGTGCTGTGTGGTCCTGCCACCCTGTGCAGCTGGTACCCCTCTGCTGCCCTCGGTTCACCCCTTCTGCCCCTTTCCTGCCTGCCCAGGTCACTGTCCTCGTCTCTCTGGGCACTCACACCTTTCCCCACCTGGCCCTTCATGTGTCTGGACCTTGTCCCAAGTGTCCTCCAGAGACTAGGGTCTCTGTGCCTTGCACTGTTCCCCCTAGAACATGGGGTGAGGCTCAGGATGCTCGCCGTCCCGGACCTGATGTCTGTCTGTCCCCGATCCCCCTAGAACCTGGGGTGAGGCTTGTTGTGTTTCCAGATAGGCGTTGACACCTCCAGCTGTAGGTGAAGAAAATGGGATGTGAAGTCACCTGGCTATTGGCCTGAGTCTTGTTTTCCAGGCCCCAAAGCCCCTGTGAGCCTGGGGCTGGCACTCATGGCCAGGGGTCTTTCCCAGGATGATTCAGCAGCTGAGACTGGTGGAGAGACGGGGCAGGCAGGGGAGATGTCAAGGGCTCTGGCTGGTGGCTGGGATGTGGGCTTGGTGGCACGTGGTTGCTGCACCATAAGCAGTTTGGGTAAAGGAGGGGCCAGGACAGCTCAGGTCGGCTGGGTCACAGGGAGGTCAGGTGGAGGTCAGTCTGTGAGAGAAGCCGAGACTGTCCGCCAGAAAGAGGCACCAGTGCGCACTCCTTAGCTACACCCTTGGAGGGTCTTGAGAACAGGTGGACCCCAGTCTGGAACCGCAGCCTCGGTAGCGTCTGGCCTTCGGGCCTTTTCCTCTTCTGCAAACCGGCCCTTGACCCCGAGGGGCTGGGAGCTGGCATCTCCCTTTGTGCTGCACCCGAGAAGAACCTCGATTGCGCTGTGCCCTGTTTCCTTGTGTGGATGGACCGCATTGGCCCATCTCTTCTATTGTCGGTCGATAACTGCGGCTTGCGCGTGTGGCCGCGAACGTGTACGTGTGTGTCTCTCTCTTCCGGACAGATGGCTGGGAGCTGCACTGTCGGCTCACGTTTTGGTCAGGAGAGACTTGTCAGGGGCCCCTCCGGCGACGTTCCTCGTCCCCATGCACACGTGACAATGTGATGTTGACTGGAGCCCTCCTAGCGGGTGTGGAGGGGCGTCTCTTTGTGGCTGTAATTGGCGTTTCTCTGAGGGCGAACACGTTTACTGGCCGTTGCGTCTGTTGTGAGGCACCTGCTCAAGGCTTTTCCCCACTTTCAAACCGGTGTGCCTCTCTCTCTCTCATTTGTGGCAGTCCCTCCTGCGCTCCGGGTACGAGTCTGTCATCTGCCGCATGTGCCGCCACGGTCCCTCCCGGGAGGCAGCGGCCAAGCTTTCACTCTGCCCACAGTGTGTGTGCCGGTGAGAAGTTTCTGTGCAAGACGTTCTGCTTTGTTTCCCTGCTGCACAGAAAGCCGAGGTTGGGCTTCATGGCCAGGGTGTGGTTGCAGGTGTGGGTAAGGACTGCTTTAACCCATGTGGTGTGCTGCCGCTCCAGCGCCGCTTCTGGAATGGTCCGCCGCTGCCCTGCCGGTCTCTCTAGCGGGACCCTGGCCATCGGCACGCTGTCTTACTGTTGCCGCTCAGAGGAAGTGGGAGACGACGCCAGGCCTCCACCCTCCGTAGCCTTGTTGTCCACACAAGTTGTGCGCAGCTTGTCAGCTGCCTCAAGATGCCTGCCAGGATTGTGATCGGAGGTGCCCTGGACCCTGAAATGAATCTGTGCAGAATTGATCTTTGTGGTATTGACACTTGCCGTCCACACGTGTGGTTCCCTCTCGAATCCCAGCGGGGCCAGCCGTGGTTTTGCAGCAGTCCTGCGCGTACTTTGTGCTCCTATTTGTGCTGCTTTACGAGAGGTTTTCAGAAGTTTCATCTGTACTTGATTTCTGTTAGTAGAAATGCAGTTTGTTTTAGTTGATCTTGTACGGGGTGACTTTGCTGAACTCATTTACCAACTTTAACGTTTTGTAGGTTTTTTTGTATTTTCTTAGGTATTCAGTGGCGTAACTTGTGATGGCTTGCTTTCTTCGCGATCTTTGTATTTTTATCTTTTTTCCTTGCTTTGTTGTACTGGTTTTTCCTCTGGGATCTAGAGGTGATAGAGGACGTTTTTCTCTTGTTCCCACAGTTGGGGGAAGTGTCCAGTAACCCCTTTAGCATGCGGTTGGCTCTAAGCTTCTGTAGGTGCTCTGTATTGGCTAAGGCGCCTGTGGGGCCCAGTCGGTTACATGTCCGGCTCTTGGTTTCAGCTCAGGTCGTGATCTCATGGTTCGTGAGTCCGAGCCCTGTGTTGCGCTCTGTGCTGACAGTGTAGAGCCTGGAGCCTGCTTGGGATTCTCTCCCTCCTCTCTCTCTGCCCTTCCTCACTTGCGCTCATGCTCTCTGAAAAAATAAATAAATAAACAAACATAATTTTATCTGTAGAGGAGAAAGTTCCCTCCTGTTAGTAGCTGACAGTTTTTACCATGAACGAGTTGGACTTGTGTCAAGTATTTTTTTGAGTCTCTTGAGATGGTTGTTTTTTTTTCATCCTGTTCACGTAATGCTTTATATTGATAGATTTTCAAACATTAAACCAACCTCGCGTTCTGGAGTAAACGCTAGTTGGTTGTGAAATGGTATCTTTTGATATCTGTGTGTATGGTCTTCGTTGTGGAAGAACCAGGGGAGTCCCCTGGAAGGAGCTGAGATGGCCTGCCCTGACAGGTACTTCTGACGGGGCCGCTGGAAGAGGGGCGCGTGAGCTCCGGAGGTGGGTGCAGGCCGCGTGCCTGTGACGTGACCCTGGCTCTCCTTCTCCACAGTCTATGAGAATGACGACCAGCTGCTTTGGGACCCCAACGTCCTCCCTGAGAGGGAGGTGGAGGAGTTCCTGTACCGGGCAGTGAAGCGCAGGTGGCACGAGATGGCTGGGTCTCAGCTCCCGGAGGGAGAAACGGTGAAAGACAGCGAGCAGGTGGGGCTGCCACAGGGGCGCAGAGGGCGGTGGCGCTGTAGCACCCTGAGTCAGAGGGCAGGGCCCATGCAAGGGCGGGAGGGGGTTTGGGAGGTGCGCCAGTGTGGTCGTGTGATGGTGGCGAATGAAAAACAACTTGTCAAGGGGGAAATGATGGTATAAACACCCCGATATCCCTACCCCGGTGGCGGTGTGAACGTCCCTGACATTCCCCACCCCAGTGGCGGTGTGAGCGCTCCTGGTATCCCCACCCCGATGGTGGTCTGAATGCCCCCTGATGTCGTCCCCTCCCCCCTGCCCCCGGTGGTGGTGTGAACATCCCTGACATTCCCCGCCCCGGTGGGGGTGTGAGCGCTCCCAGTATC
>NW_026060036.1:0-25141 GCF_023721935.1 Panthera uncia | reverse complement strand
AGCCCTTTCCTAAAGCAGCAGAAGTTGGGGGAGCGGAGGGGAGGGATTCTTGCCGCCAGCTGACCCTGAGAGGCAGGCAGAGCAGCTGGGCTGGCTCCCCCTTCCTCAGGCTGGTTGGCTTCCTCTGTGCTCAGGAGGTGGGGAAGGGAGCAGGGCAGACGGCCAGCAGAGATGGGGGGGAGGCTGCAGAGGGCGCCCCACAGAGCAGCAAGCTGTATGGTGGTGACAGAGTCTTACGAGGGTTATGTCAGGACACCGGAGTGGCTGGGACAGGGCAGTGGGGTGACGTGGAGGGGCAGGGTCTGTAACCCTCTACTCTAAGATGGTGTCCAGAGAGGGATTTTCCTGGTCTGGTCCTCCTGGATGTGCTGGAGATGGAGGCCTGGGTGTCACAGGGGGCCCTGCCGAGGCCCAGAGAGAGCTGTGTCTAACATGTGCCTAACGAAGCCCTTTGTACATCCTCCCTCTCACAGACTGCCTGCTCTTCCTTCTCGGCCCGATCAACTCACCTTGGGCCCATGTTCCAATCTCACCCCCTGAGAACACTCACTGCTCCCCAGGAGTCCTGCTAGCCCTTGGAGCACTTCTGTGACAATTCCTCTAAGCTGACAGAGCCCCACACAGCTGCGCATGCAGTGGGAACCACGTCTCAGGTCTCATTCACTCCATGGTGGGCGCCCTTGTGCAGCACACAACCTGAACAACCACACGTGGCTGCCCTGATAACCCTCCTACACGCAGGTACCGTGTCCCCACACGTGCTGCACACAGCCCTCGTGCCCTCTCTCACCGCAGTGTGCCGTGACTAAAGCAGGGGCCTTGAGCCTTGGGAGCTGAAGGAAACAGCTAGTGGCCTGAGGTCCAGACTAAATTCTTCTATAGCTGGATGCTTCCCAGCAAGGAGCTTCCCCACTCTGGGTCTTAGTTCTCCCATCCTTAAAATGAGACAGGTGAACTAGATGATCTCCAGGGCCTCTTTTAGCTTTCCAGGCTGTTTATCTGCTCATTTTTAGGTGGAATTGTGAACATGTACTCAAAAAAGCATGTGTGCTCTACCCTCCCCCCCCAAAACAAAACCCACATGGTCCAAAGAGAAATAGAAATTATTTTTGATTTATTTGCCGTCTGGATTTCCTCTCTTTTGCTCCCCTCTGCTGGAACCTTAGGCTGGACCGGAAGGCCTGTCTGTGCAGGATGCTGAAGATTTTACCTGTCACCCAGGGAGAGCCTGCCTCAAATCTCGTTCACCCTCAGGCTGGGCGTGCAGCTATGGTACTGGGATGGGCCCGGGTCTGGGAGTTTGATTCAGTGAGCCTTTGGAAAGGCTACGAGTCTGCAGCCCATCCAGTGCAGATTTTCTAGCATCCCCTCACCATCTTGAAATGGTTACTGGGCTCCATTTCCTGTCTTTTTTTTTCCATCTTGCAGAGATGGGCAAGAATCAGGGAGGGCCTGGGGGGTGGAGGCAGGCCGGCAGGAGAAGTAGAAAGCCAAGGGTGTGAGTACCTGCCTGGCGGAGTTGTGTTCCTCTCAGGCTTGCCCTTTTGCACGCCATGGGACGGCCTTGTCTTCCCCACCTGCAGAGCGCAAAGCACATAAGACCGTGCCAGACACAGAGGCGCACTTGTCCCGCTTTGCCTGCAGACACGTTGTGCACGTAAATAACTTGAGGGCCGGCAAACATCCCAGGTGAAATGTTTGCATGTGGTTTGTGTCTGAGAAACAGGCATCAAAGAACAAAAAAAAAAAAAAAAAAAAAGTGAAGGATTAAACACACACACACGCACAAACACATTGCTCACACGTATCCAGAACCTTGAGTCTTTGAGTATTATTTGTTCTCTCAAAGAGATTGTAACACAGCGATTTTTAGAATCGGAGAACGTCAGGGCTGGGCGCAGTGTACAAGATTTTTCAATCTGGTGGATTTCAAACTTTTATTGGCCACAAAAGCCTCTTTTCAAAGGAAGTTTTATAGGGACCCATAATGTTTAAAATAGAGGAGAGCAAGGCAGTCCAGATGAAGTGGGCAGGAAGCAGGGGGACACCTTAGTATCTGCTGAGTATAGTGTGAAAGCCACTGAGGTCTCCCAGCCCCTCAAGGAAACCGAGGTGAAGAGAGGCACCCTGGCCAAGGCCACGTGGCAAGTGAATGATGGCACCAAGAATGGAACCCTGGCCCCACCGAGGGGAAGGTCATTTCCTAGCTGAGCTGAGATGAAATTGCGGCTTTCTTCAGTGGCCCAAGCCATCTAGCTCCTACATCAGGCTGCCGCTGTTACCTGGTTAGGCTTTTTATTTTTTTCCTAGTTTCTAGCAGAATCATTGAGTGCCACAGCCAGAAGTGCCAGCTCAGGGTTTTTTGGTCTCTTTCGTGCCGGTGCCGGGGTTGCAGCGGCAGATGGGAGGGAAGGGCTCTGAGGTGCTGGTTGCGGCCCAGGGAGCGTCGCCCTCGTCAGCGGACTGGCCCCTCTCTTACCCGACTCCCTACTCCTGTAGATTTACTCTGGAAAAATGTAGAGGGGATGGAGGGAGCTACCTTACACAAAGGGAAGGCTTGAGAAGCTCTCATTAAGAACAAACTTCCCCAGATGAGAAAAGCAGTGACCTGATTTCGTTGACTCCACGGAAACAGGCTGAACTTTCTAAGGGAAGAGAATTAAAGGCAGCAAAATCCCTGTATCTTAAATCTGCAGGACCAGCAATTGTCACATCAGCCTCAGCAAAACAGGGAAGGCAAGAGGCCTGCTGCTTCCCACAGAAGACCTGCCACGGTTTTGGGAAATAATCCTGTCCCCTGTGGCCAATGGGAAACAACGTCTGCCTTTTTGCCTTTTGTCCTTGGCCCCTGCCACCCAGCTAGGTGTTTGCATTTGACCCATATGTGTCAGGCACTTACGACTTTAGGTGACTTCCCCACACTAGGGCCTCCCTTTTAACAACATGCTTCCTCCCCCCCCCCTCCCCCCTGCATCCCGATTTACCACTCCTGGCCGTTTCAGCCCCTTAGACTCTTCTGCATCTCTCTCCCTGACAACTGGGTGACCTTGAGCAATGCTGAAGCTTGCGATGCTGTGGATAGAGGAGCCCGGCATCCTTTCTTCCTCTTTCTTCCCTTCGCCTGGATCTTGGAGAGAGCAGAGCTGAAGCCCCCATGCGGTGCTGGCCTGCTGCCCCTGGAGAGCAAGGCTCTGTTCTTCCCTCAGACTGAGGGGCCTCCTTCACCTGTTGTTTGCAAGGTTTGTTCCTAGCATTAAACCTAATAAGCTCACGCCTGACTGTTTGATCCTGAGCTTGTTTGAGGAGTTTAGGCCTTTACGGTGCATTAACAGGATGCTCACGAGGCTTTAGGGGCTCTGTCCGCCTCAGGAGCATAGGTCTTTGGAAGAGGCTTGCCTTGCTGCAGACTTCTGGGGCTCTGCACAGCGCGGGCCTGAGTTCCGGTCCTGGCTGTGCTGCAGGCTAGCCGGGCAACTTTGCCTCTCTGAGCTGCCGTTTCCTCCTCTTAACAATGAGGGGTACCCCAAATAAGATTGTTTGGGGGCGCCTGGGTGGCTCAGTCAGTTAAGCGTCCCACTTCGGCTCAGGTCATGATCTCACGGTCCGTGGGTTTGAGCCCCGCATCGGGCTCTGTGCTGACAGCTCAGAGCCTGGAGCCTGTTTCAGTCTGTGTCTCCCTCTCTCTCTGACCCTCCCCCGTTCATACTCTGTCTCTCCCTGTCTCAAAAATAAATAAAATGTTAAAAAAAAATTAAAAAAAAAAAAGATTGTTTGGAAGAGTAATTAAAATAATGTAAGGAAAGTGGCTGGCCCACCATGGGGACTCGGTAAACAGCCATGCCTCACCTTCCTGTGAAGCCTGAGTAAATCAGAGCTCAGCCAGCACCTTCTACCTAAGTGTCCTGATGGGTTACTCTCCAGGGGACATCAGGGAGCATTTGCCATATGTCACAGATTTGAAGACACATGTAATTTAACATTTCAGCGTCTCTGGAATCCCGGTGCATCTTACATGTTATACACATATTATAGTTGAACCAGCGTTGTTGTTGAGATTTTCTTCCTTTTTTCCCCTCAGTGGCTCATAAGGTAACGAGGTATCTTATGACAAAAGCAATTGTAATTAATGACATCTTCAATTCGATGAAATTTAGGTGTTAAGCACTCACCATGTGCCTGGTACTATTCTAGACCACTTTACATCAGTTTAATGTGGGCAACAACTATGTAGGGGTTGATAGCCACATTTTACAGATGGCAAAACTGAGGCTCCAACAGCTAAAGGGCTTAGCCAGGACACAGACTTATTAAGTTGTGGAATCAGGATTTGAATCGAGAACGCCTGACTCCAAGGCCTGTCGATAGGTCTGTGGGGAGAGGGACAATTAGTTTTCCCTTGCTTCTTAGGACCATCTCTGAGCAGATCCATGACCAAGGCCTGAAGGATGCTTCATTTTTGCAAGCAAAATCACATATATTTATTGGATGTGTCTGTTATGTACTAGGCACATCCTAGGCATTGGAGGTTCAGTGATAAACAAGATATATGTAGAGCTTGAAGTCAAGAAATCCAAGTAATTACAACCCATTTACTACATATTTCAGTGGGACCGTATGAAAGGCTACGGGAACATGTGGGAGGGGCCCTTACCCTAGGCTAACAGAGCCATGGGGAATTTCCAGGAGGAAGTGACCTGATTGGAAAGTTAGCCCCGCAGAGTGGGTTAGCGGTGGTGGAGAATGCTCCAGGCGAAGGACAGAGCATGTGCGCAGAGGCCAGAGAGCATGTGGTCAGTAGGAGACACAAAGGAGATTGACATCTATACTATCCAATATGGTGGTCAACAGCCACATATGTCTATTGAGCACTTGGAATGTGGCTAGTCCAAATTCATGTCTACCTTAAGTGTAAAATACGCACTGCATTTCAAAGACTTAGTATGAAAAAAAAAGAATGTAACACGTCCCATGAATAATTTGTCTCTATTGACAATTTGTTAAAATGATAATGTTTTAGATAAATAAAATACATACTATATATTGTTAAATTAATGTCTGTTGTTTTCTGTTCCTTTTTTTAGAGTGACCACTAGAACACGGCTCACGTGTGTGGTTCTCATTATATTGGGACATAATGCGATGGGAACTGGGAAGCCATCGAAAGGTTGTGACCTGGGGAAGGTTAACCTAGGGAGATCAGTTAGGAAGTGCAGAATTCCAGTGCTTTTGCTATATTAACTCATTTAATCCTCAAAACAACTCTAGAGGTAGTGACTTAAATTCGTGTGCACAGCCGAAGAGAGTGGAGCTGGGAGAGAAAAATGACCCCATGTGGCCTGCTCTGTGCAGGGCGATCCGCAGCCCGGCATTGCCAGGACCCGTGTCTTCTGAGTTCAGACCAGCACCCTGTGCATGCTCTGCACCCCATCTCTGGCCGCCAGCCTAAGGATGACCAGGCAGCTCAGGTCACACTGGCTAATCTTGATCTGAACTTTTCACACCATCCCTAGGATTGGGTTTTCTTTACAGATGCTTTCCCATGTCCCTTACTCCAAGCAGTTAGCAAAGATGGGATAGCTGGCAATTACTCCCCCTGTAAATGAGCTAGGGGGATGGGCTATTTCCCCAGCTTCATTACTATTGTTTAAATCACGTTTTCAGAAAATGTACTTCCAGGGGCGCCTGGGTGGCTCGGTCGGTTAAGTGTCTGACTTCAGCTCAGGTCACGATCTCACAGACCGTGAGTTCGAGCCCTGCGTCAGGCTCTGGGCTGATGGCTCAGAGCCTGGAGCCTGCTTCCGATTCTGTGTCTCCCTCTCTGTCTGCCCCTCCCCCGTTCATGCTCTGTCTCTCTCTGTCTCAAAAACAAAAACAAAAACAAAAACAAAAACAAAAAAACCCATAAAAAAAAAAAGAAAATGTACTTCTGGAAAGACTATGGAGAACTCATGAACATTCACCACCGCTTCTAGAAAGATTGCTCTGTGCCCATCCCTTACCCCCTTAACATGAACATTGAACAAACAGCCTGTTCTCCACTGGCACCACATCCTGTTCACCAAAAGCCACAGCAATAAGATGTAGCTGAACAGAAACGTAGGAATGGTTCCAAACTCCCGAAAGGACAGTGGCTTCCTGAGGAGCAAAATGTGTTTTGTTTTTTTGTTTTTTTCATTTTCTAAAATCAAAGATATCCTTACAAATGATTACAAAATAAAATAGTGCGGGAAGTCTTATAGTGAAAAGCAAAACACTTCCCCAACCGCAGACCCCCCTCTCCTGAGGTAACCACATTCAACTACTTTTGATTTTAGTTCTTCTGGTGAACTGCTTCCATATCATTACATAGTATTTTCTTAAACTGCTCCAAAGTGATGTATCAGCTTTACACAGTATCTATTGCCTTCCTGCTGGGTTAAGTGAAGGTATAGCTCACTGACATACTGCCTCTCCCACCTCCTCCCAGGGTGCACTTGTAATTAGGAGTCAATATACATCACATTTTCAGGTCTTCCTTTGGTTATCTTTAGAGCTGTAAATAATACACTTAAATGAGAATGGCTTTAAAGGGTTTGTTCTGCTTCTCCCGGATGCATCTCTCCAAAGCTTCTCTTCCAGTCATGAGACTGTTTTCTGCAGAAAGGCTTCTTTATAGAAGGACAGGCTACAGAGCACCTGAAAGGTGTTTATTCTTAATATTTTGAGGTGGGGAGCTGCCGTTCATTTTTGTATCTTACTTCATATTGTAGGAATTGATGTGGAAATTGAAACAGGAATTTCTACCTATTAGGAAGAATTCCGCTCCTGATGCTGTCAGGCTAGTGGTGACCTCCGGGCTGTTGAATGGCACTGGAACACATCTTGTCAAATTGGGGGTTGTGGTTCGGAAAGCTTGCTCGTCTCCATCTTTTAAAGAAATCCCTCTCCGGAACCTCATAGGTCCTCTCGCCTGTCTCATAGAACATCAGAGCCTTAGTTGCAACCCGAGAGTACTTTTCTTTTGAAGAACTAAGGTAGAGGAAGATTAACTAGATATAATCAAGTGAAGGAGTTACTTGGAGAAAGAGCAGGACCTACAAACCCAGGCCCTCCACCAGTATTGCCCTCTCACTGCTCCACACACCTGAGAATCCAGAACCATCTACATGCTACGGAAGGTCTAGAAGTGAAATCCGGAGTAGGTTGAAGTGAACTTTGTACCTAGGCCTGGGGTAACCAGGGGTATAATAACTAGGTTGAAATAGCAGTGAAATGTTAGCAAGAACAGCATCGTCCTATACTTTGCCTGTGTGTGGAGGGAAAGTTCAAAATCATTAATGCTACTTAACTGCCAATAAAATATTTGTCTTAAATTATATAAGGCACTCTATTGAATGTTGAGGATACAAGAACACTTAAAATATCCATTTACGGTTAAAATGTCCATACTACTCAATGCACTTTGCACTCTGCAGACTTAAGGAAGTCCCTATCAAAATACCAGTAGCACTTTTCAGAGAGCCAGAACAAATCTATGTATGGAACCACAAAAGACCCCCATTCTTGAGAATGGGTATCACAATCCCGGGTTTCAGGATATACAACAAAGCTGGGGTACAGACTGCTGTTACACAGAATGGTACTGGCACAAAGACAGATACCTAGATCAATGGAGCAGAATAGCCCAGAAGTAAACCCATGCTTCTATGGCCAATTAATTTACAACAAAGGAGGCAAAAATACACAAAGGAGAAAAGACAGTCTTTTCAACAAATGGTTCTGGGAACACTGGACAGCTACACGCAAAACATTGTAACTAGACCACTTTCTTACCCCATACACAAAGGCAAACTCAAAATGGATTAAGGACCTAAATGGGAGACCCGAAACCATGAAGCCCCTAGAAGAGAGCACAGGAAGTAATTTCTCTTACATGGGCCACAGCAACATTTCTCTAGATATGTCTCCTTAGGCAAGGGAAACAAAAGCAAAGTCAAACTATTCAGACTATACCAAAATAAATAGCTTTTGCACAGTGAAGAAAGCCATCAATAAAAAAAAAAAAAAAAAAAAAAAAAAAAACCTTTTGAAAAGGGAAAAAAACTAAAAAAAAAAAAAAAAAAAAAAAAAAAAAAGACAACCTGCTGAATAGGAGAAGATATTTGTAAATGACATATCCAATAAGGAGTTGATATTCGAAATATATAAAGAACTTCTATAACTCAACACCAAAACATATCAAAACAAAAACAAATAATCTGATTTAAAAATGGGCAGAGGACCTGAGTAGACATTTTTCCAAAGATGACCTAAAGATGGCCAAGAGACACATGAAAAAATGCTCAACATCACTTACCATCAGGGAAATGCAGATCAAAACAACAATGAAATATTGCCTCACACCTGTTAGAATGGCTAAAATAAAAAACACAAGAAATAACAAGTGTTGGCAAGGATGTGGCAAAAAAGCCACCCTCCTGCATTGTTGGTGGGAATGCAAAGTGGTGCAGCCACTATGGAAAACAGTATAGAGGTTCCCCAAAAAATTAAAGATAGAATTACTATAAGATCCAGTAATTTAATGACTGGGTATTCACCCAAAGAAAAGGCAAGCGCTAATCTGAAAAGATACATATACCCCCATGGTTTATTCCAGCATTAATTACAATAGCTAAGATATGGAAGCAGTGCAAGTGTCCATGGACAGATGAGTGGATAAAAAAGACATGGAATACATACACAATGGAATATTACTCGGCCATAAAAAAGAATGGGGTCTTGCCATTTGCAACGACATGGATGGACCTAGAGAGTATGGTGCTTAGTGAAATAAGACAGAGACAAATACCATATGATTTCACTCATCTAGAATTTAAGGGACAAAACAAATGAATAAAAAAGGGAAAAAAAAAGACAAACAAAAAACCAGACTCAAATACAGAGAACAAACCTGGTGATTCCCAGAGGGGAGGTGGGTGAGAGGATAGGGTGAAATAGATAAAGGAGATGACCAGTATACTTATTGTGATGAGAACTGAGTAATGTATAGAATTATTGAGTCACTGTGTCGCACACCTGAAACAAATATAACACTGTTAATTATTCTTTAATAATGAAAGAAAATAAATAAAACATCTGATAAGATTTCAGTAAGTAATTACTATATGCCAGGGTTCAGAGGATACAGCAATGACCCTATTTCTGCCTTCAAGGAGCACACCATCTGTTCATAGCTGGACAGACATCTACAGAATGGACAAATACCGTACCGGGCACAATAGACTAAGAATGTGGACTTGAGGGTCAGACAAATGAATTTTCACTCTGGTGCTCATGAGCTGGGTGACCTTGAGCAAATCATGACACTTCAGCGTGACTCATGGTCACCTTCTGTGTCATGCTAACACCTGCTTCATGAAGTAAGTAGTGTAGGGACAAAGTGAGCTTAAAAGAGGTAATTATGGAGAACCCCCAGCCTTGTAAATACTGCATTTTTGGTAAGTTTAGTCCTCTTCCCCATCTCCCCAACCCCAGCTCTCAGATCTGCTACAGGAATGTAGAGGAAGAGGTGGTCACATATCCATCCCGGAGGGGAGATGATTCCAGGAGGCTGTGATAATGCCTATGGCACTCTGAGAGGAAAAGTTTGCTTTTCATTTTTTTAAAGTTTATTTACTTATTTTGAGAGAGACAGAGACCGCATGAGTGGGGGAGGGACGGAGAGGAGAGAAATTGAATCCCGAGCAGGCTGTGCCCTGTCAGCACGGAGCCTGGACCTGGGGCTCAAACTCACGAAACCATGAGATCATGACCTGAGCCAAAACTGAGAGTCGGACACTTAATTTACTGGGCCACCCGGGTGCCCCAAAAAGGTTGCTTTTCTTAGGATCAAAATCAGGGGAGGACTTTAAAAAATCTCCAATTAATTACCTTTGTTTTTGTAAGGAGTTCTAGGACGGAGAGATTGGAATACTATTTGGAGCCAGAAAGCCACCTGCTCCCGGGAAAGCTTTCCTCAAACCTCCCATATAATGTGATGTCTAGCAAAGGCCCTGCCTTCAGGCTTACCTGGCCGTTCCTTTGTTCCCACAGCGGTACAGTGGACAAGTGACAAAACCACTCTGAGTCTCAAATCTCTCCATCTGTAATATGGGGAATAACAGCGATAGAATATACCCATGGTGTTGTCATGAGTGTTAAATATAAAGCCTTCAGAACGTGTCAGGCGTTCAATAGGTACTCAGTAGATGCTAGTTTCCCTTAAAAAGTCTTTGCCTTACCATCCTCCCTAGTCTATACCACTTCATGCTGAAATTAAGGACCCTGTGACTTTGGGAGGGCAGGACCCTGCTTCCATGATCTCTGCTTTATGGCCTGGGGTGGGGGGATGGTCACATAAAGTTGGCTCTCAGGGAATGCCTGTTTAATGGAACTGAACTTGCCTTGGCTGGACCTTGTTATAATGCTATGGAGTGGGACTCAGGATGGAGTGAGTCCATCCCGAGGTCAGGGAAACTAGGTGCTGGAAAAAAGCACCCGGGCTATAGGGTGGAGTCTGAAAATCTCTATTTTGCCATTTACTCTTGGCCTTGATTTTTGTCATCTGGAAAATGGGGATGGAAATCATTACTTCCTGGGGTTGTTATGGGAACCAAATGAGATAACCTATGTTAATGTGTTACCTGCCTATGAATTTCTTACGTGCGTGTGAAAGGTCTCTGATACATTGTTGATGCTCAGTGTGCAGTGGGTATATATTTGCTTCACCTTCTCCACCTTCCTGAGGTTGGGGAATTCAGTCGCTTAAAGAATAAGGAGGCTTCTTACAATGTGGTCCTCCCATAAGGGAATGCCAAGTCACACACCAGCACCACCTCTGCTCCCAGTCCAGTTGGGAAGGAGCTCAAGGGGCCCGTGTTGGTGCCACCCAGGCAAGGTCAGGGCTTGGGGTGAGCACTGCAAGTCTGATGACTTGGGTTCCACCCAGCACCTCCATTAAACAGCTAGATGCCTTGGGTAGCACCCTCAGAAGGCTGGACCTGGGTTTTCCCTTTGTAAGTTAAGGAGGAGTACTCAGCAAACATAGGCCCTCTACCCATACTCTCTGTGGGGAGTATCAGTGTGAACACAGTTCACCCCTTCTCTCCCGTAGAGAGGCTATGATCACGATCTCTTACGGATAATGGACCAGTATGTAGAATATTCTGGAATAGTAGGAAGAGTGCAAATAAATGCACAGACAAAAGAACCCTGAGTAGCAAGTGAATTTACCATCTCTGAAGTCCTTTAAAAAGACTAGAGAAAGGCTCTGGAAGCATCAACCTGTCCTCCTAGGTGACATTCTGCAGCTTCTTCCAAGGCATGCCTCCTCTTGGAAAGGAGAGTTACCAGACGTATCATCATAGCTGGCTGTTGAGTTCAGTTTGAACGTTCCCCTTCTAACTGTCTCTCACTCCAGATCTTGAGACCCTCATGGGGAAGAAAGGTGGACACTGACCTGCTAGCCTTTTATCTTCAGATTGACTTAGCCTTCAGAAGTCACCATGAAGGAGTCTCAGGGCCTCAGTTTCTCCATCAGACAAACTCAGTGACCCAGAATAGTGTTTCTAAACCTCTTGACAATGGAGATTTTTCTCCAAATTCTCTCCTGAAATCTTAATCCATAAACCAGGAAGAGGCAGAGCTGGTGGGGGGAAGGGGAACTGCTGTCTCTCTCTCTCTCTCTCTCTCTCTCTCTCTCTCTCTCTCTGCCCTTCCCTCCCTCCCCCATAAGCCATAAGCCCAGCTCTCTGTTGGGCACCGGATCTGGCCTGCTCCCTACCTGGGGCTGTCTAGTAGAGCAATTGTCCTGCAAATTACACAAGGGAAACACTTGGAGGAAAACTGGGAGGAGTCAGGGTAGGCTTTCTGGAGGAAGTGATGCCTACACAGAGCCTTAAAGAAGGAGGAGGTGTTTGTCAGGGAAGGCGGGGACTTGGCAGGTACTCTAGATAGAGAGGATGTGAACAGCAGGCAGAGCTGGGATCTACTGAAGAGGGGGCTGGGGCTGCGGATGAGAACCTCTACCACGTGGTCAGGGGGAAGCAGTGGGAAGACATAAATTAGGGAGATAGAAGGCATAGAACTTGATGAAACCTTCATGGGTCATGTTTGGAGTTTGAACTTGATCCTATGCAAATGATACCAAGTCCTTTAATAGTTTTGAGTAGAGTGGTAATTAGATTTTCAAAATACATATAGCAGATTTATCGGGATACAATTCATATGCCACACGATTTGGTAATTCAGTTGTGGGACTAGACACTCAATCACTTTGTCTACACAGTGGCAAAGGGAGTACAAATCACTGGGGGATCATTCTGATCGGCCTCGCCCTCAGGCATTAAGCTCCCGTTTAAGCTCCCTGGCTCATTGCTAACAACCCCAACCTGCCCTACATGCTTCTAAAAGCCTCTGGGGGGAAGGAACCTTCTAGGTTGTGAACAACTGAGGAAGGCTAGCATAGAGGCTCTTGCTGGTAGCTGGGCAAGAGATAAAATGGTGGCCGGAAGGATCGTAATGCTGGTGAGAATGGGCTCTGGAGACAAATCTGGGAGCCACAGAAGAGTCGCGTCCTTTTGAGACTGTGCAGACCTTTGCTTCTCTGAGGACCTGGAAGGTCTGGAGAGGAACCTGCTTGAGGAGGGGGAGGAAGGAAAATGGGGTGAGAAGACACCAACAGAGCCACAGGCAGAGGAAAAAGCCCAGAAGCCGTTAATCCTGCTGGTTGAATTGTTTTTTTAAAGGACGCTCTAAAATCAAATAGATGCAATAAAAACACAGTGGCCTTTTCATTAAACATGCCACAGAAGCCCCTTGTTCCACAGCCATTGTCAATCAGATCTGGGCCATTGTCTCTTTCCCCAGCCCCCCATAATTGGCATCTGTCTGGGAGAAAACAAATAAATACCAGGCTGGCATTTTAACTAGGGCAGCAAGCAGAGGGGTTGCTCCTTCTCAGAGTCCGCTCAGCCATCAGGGCAGGTGAGGGTCCTGAAGAGGAGCTGGCCCAGCCAAAAGTTCCCACTAACTACAGCTCCCTTCCCTCCACCCCCCTCCCCAAAGCTGCCGCTCTAATCTTTGCCCCAAATCATGGCTCCAGAAAGCACTTTTTCCTGCTTTCTGTCTGCAGAAGCCCCCAGGGGATGGTCAGTAGGAAGGCTTTACTTTTGGTATATTGCCTTCAGGAAGCCAAGGGCAAAAAGAAGTGAGGGACACATTCTCTGGCTGATTTTGCTACAACCACCTAGTAACAGCCATATAGCCCTCTTGTTAACTAATACACACAGAATTAAAGTAGCGTGGTTAATTAGTGATAGCCGTATTGCAGCATGAGGAAGCAAGACTCCTGTGACTAACTAGTAATAACAGCACAGTCACAGCATCGCAATTAACTGAGAGTTTTGTAACGGCATTGTTTGTTAGCTACTTTGGACGACTTGTTCCTCTACAGGTGGTTCTCAATGATCCCAGTAGTTCTGTTCTATCAAGTAGCCATGAACGCTGAATTTGTGCAACCGAACCATTGCCCCTAGAGAAGTACAGAGCTAGGTTCCTGCCAGCCTCTGGTCAGAACATTTTCATCAGCTGATCAATACATCATCTCATATGTAATATCTGTGTGAAGCACCTTTTTAAAATATATACTGTTGATTCACTGACGCTAAACTTACAGCTAACAGTGCTATACCTCATCCCCGAATGGAGCTTAGCTAATACACGTATCTTCTTGTAAGGCACATACATCCCAGCCTTCTTGTTTAAGAGCACTGGATAGCACCGTAGCACTATGCTTGGAGCCGTTTTAAATGGCAAAATCACCAACAAAAATGTGAAGAATGTGGCACTAAATAGACCGCGAAAAGGATGCTTGTTTACAGTATGAGAGCTGAAACAAGAACCCAGAGCATTGCCTCGTTCGACCTCAGCTGGGAATACGTGCACTGGGAAACCCAAATTTCCACATTCCGTGCATGTCTGTAAAAGACCACAAGAGTGTGATGAGTATTGATTTGGAGGTTACTAATAAAATTTGGTGAGTAGGCAAATTCGCAAATACATGTTCCACAAATGAGGATTGCCTGTGTTTTATTTCGCTTTCTCGCTTAAGCGAGCAACTCCCATCTTTTGTAATAGAAAACTAAGGTTCACAGTGTTCAGACAGCTGGAGTGTGGTCTATTATGTTACACCAGGGGTCGGTTAACTACAGCCCACGGGCCCCGCTGCCTGATTTTTATAAATAAAGTTTTATTGAAACAGTAATACTCGTTTGTTCACATATTGCATGTAGCACTTCTGTGCTGTAGCAGCAGAGTTTAGTAGTTGTAACAGACAGCATATAGCCCCGAAAGACTAAAATATTTACAACCCAACCCTTTAGGGAAGAATTGGCTGAATTATCCCAACTTCTCCCTTTTGAGTTCAAAAGGGAGAAAATTCTTTCTGGTCTCAGTTCCAGAATGGCTTGTGCTTCTCCTAAACACTTTTTTTCCCTGTTGAACATTGGGAATTTTAAAACATTATGTTTCCTTCTTTACATGATGTTAAGAAGCTCAAAGCCTAAACGGCTGGAGACTCCTGATGCTCGTATGATAAGAACAGAAAGGATCCTCCGTCTTGGTTATTTGGGGGGGGCGGCGCGGTAGGTTATCTCAGCATGGTAAAAAATGTGATCAATTTATAGAAGGTTGTACAGGCATCTGGAACTTTCCAGTAATGAAGTGTTTGATCTGGAGCAGGACCCAGATTCTGTCTGAGTGATGGTATTCCCTAAGGAGACAAAGACCTACTATCTCCAAATATTTTTAGCTAACTACTATTTATTGAGAATTTATTATGTGCTGGATACTGGACTGAGTGCTATCTATGGCTCATATTATTGATTCTCTATGGTATATAGTATATAAGCTAAGAGACTCTATTCCACAGAGGTGAGTGTGATGGACCCTTTTTACAGATGAGGAAACCAAGGACCAAAGATGTTAAGTAATTTCTGCTTGGTCTCAAAGCAAGAAGTGGCAGATCTGAAATTTGAAGCCATGTGTGTCTGACTCCCAACACTTCCTCCCTACATGTCCTCCATCATTCTAGATAGCTTATCCAGCATTAACTTTCATCTTTCCAGCTCTTAGAATTAAGATTCTGGGCTGTACCGTGAAGCATTTCTGACCTTCTTCTCATGTTACAGCCTTCATCTCTGGATTTGAATAGGGTAGGCGGCCTCTGAAGGACATCGGGGTGAGGTGGGGTGAGAGTCGTGTCAGGAACAGACACACAGAGATCAGCGAGAAGACTGTGCGGTCACTGGGTGTGTGAAGGTGGTGGGCTGGGATGCTGGTGCTGGCCGGGTGGCTGGTGGCTGGAGAGACGGGTACAGGAGACAGAGCTGACAAGACTCAGTGACTGACTTCATGGGGATGGTGAGAAGGTGACCATGGTGGCTCCCCATTTCTGGCTGGGGTAACTAGGTAGACGGTGGGTCATTCTGTGAGACTGGACAGAAGATGAGTTGCTGGTTCTGTGCAGCCTGAGCTTGGCCGTGCCACGAGACAGCCAAAGGAAATGTCTGCTTGCAAAGGATGGTAGTCTTTGTCCCATCCTGGCTCGTATCTCCCAATTTGTGTATGTGCCTGCCTCTCCCACAAAACTCTGCAACTCAAGGACAGAGCGCCTTTGTTTCATGAATGCAAAAGCTTCCATTTTTGTTCTGTTTTGTTTGTTTGGGTTACTCTTTCTAGATGGCCGTGGAAGTCTCACCAGTCTCCAGGCTCCCTGGTCACTTGTGCTGTGCCTGTAAGAAAAGTGAAAGCCCTGCTTTGGTCAATTCAGAGCCTCCTCTGTCTCTATCAGAACCAATAAATACCTGCTGTCACACTGTTATTGCACCTCCTAAACTCTTTAGTACACAGTGTAAGTGCAAGGTTGTAAAGACTCTGTTAAGGAAGTCTCTGGTGAGACCACTGGCACATGGAAGGGCCTGTACCTTTCAGAAGGATGGGCGCTGGGGCCCAGGAACTTATCCCCTTCCCTCCCCCTCCCCCCATCATTCCTCTTCTTCAGCAGCAACATTTGTGAATCGTTACTGAACGCCCGGGCATCAGAATGATGCAAGGTGCTTTCTGGCACTAGCATGGAAGGTCGCAAGAGCAGGCATTTTTGTCTGCTTTGCTCAGTTCTGCACTCCCTGTGCCTGGACTGTGCTTCATACACTTGATACGTAGGAGATGCTCAGTAAGCGTCTATTGAGGGGATGGTAGAATGAAGAAGGATACTTCCCTTTGATGAGGAACATCTATCCATTCATCCAACATTTACTGAGCATGTGTCAGATCTTGAGTTTGGCTTTGGGAACACGAAGAAGGGTGGATTGGCCTTGTACTCAAGAAGTATTAATGAAGGGGCGCCTGGGTGGCTCAGTCGGTTAAGCATCTGACTTCGGCTCAGGTCATGATCTCCCAGTTTGTGAGTTTAGGCCCCACATTGGGCTCTGTGCTGACAGCTCAGAGCCTGGAGCCTGCTTCAGATTCTGTGTTTCCCTCTCTCTCTGTCCCTTCCCTGCTCATGCTGTCTCTCTCTCCCTCTCTCAAAAATAAATATTTTATATAAAAAAAAGTATTAATGAAGGAGACCAACTGGTCAAAAGACCACAAATATTTCTGGGAGGAGTGTTACAATACAGATCTGAGCTGGGTGCTCCTTACTCTAGCTGGGAGACCAGGGAGTGCTTCATAGAGGAGACGGCATTCGACCTGGGTCTTGAAGGATGAGTAAGAGTTCCCTGAGTGGGCAATAAGAAGGACATCCAGACTGAGGAAATACCTGAGGGAATGCCCTGAGACCGTTGTTGTGGTCATTTACAAGGACCCACGCTAGGCAGAGGGTGGCAGATGGGAATAGGTGTTGTATCTTCCCAGCCCTAGAAAAGACTAGTATTTTATCTGGATCCCTATCTTCCATATTAGCATCCTACTAGCTGAATAGAGGAGGTAGAGTTTATTGCTGGGAGAAAAATCTTGAAAAAACTCATACACAAGGAAGACACGGATGCATGCATGAAAAAAAATTAAAGTCAAATGGCCCACAGTAGCACTTGGGGAGTAGAAACGTGATATTTTATTTTATTTTATTTATTTATTTTTTAACATTTTATTTATTTTTGAGACAGGGAGAGACAGAGCATGAACAGGGGAGGGTCAGAGAGAGGGAGACACAGAATCCGAAACAGGCTCCAGGCTCTGAGCTGTCAGCACAGAGCCCGATGCGGGGCTTGAACCCACGGACCGCGAGATCATGACCTGAGCCAAAGTCGGCCGCTCAACCGACTGAGCCACCCAGGTGCCCCAGAAACGTGATATTTTAAATTTTCGGGTCATCACATTTGAAAAAATGAAACAGCTAAAATTAATCTTAATAAAATATTTTCTTTAACATGATACATTCAAAATATCATATCATTTCAACGTGGAGTTAACATGAAAATTTACTGACTGAAATGTGAAGTTCCTATTTGCACGCTCATTCCCTGACATGTGTCTCTTACACTGACAGCACATGTCACTTAGGATTAGCCATACTTTACGGCTCAGGAGCCATGTGTGGCCAGTGGCTACTATACCGAACAGTGCAGCCTAGACTCCTAAACTCTGTAGCACTAGGGGGCCCAGGGGTTTGTCCATTCATCAGGGTTCTCACACTGGGGCCTCGAGGATGTACAGTTGGCAGATACTTTGTATTTGGCTCTTTGAATTTTCCTGTACCATGTCTTAAATCAGGTGTTATGCTTAGTCAGTTTAGCATCTTTTCTCCAGACCTGGCTCACTTCACTCATTGGGCCTGGCTGCACTCATGTAGTCTGGCTGCAGACATTTGCGTCTGAGAGCCCCAGATCAGAAATCTTCAAGAAATGGCAAGTGTTGGTAAGATCAAAAGTAGAATGGACCTGGGGCACCTGGGTGGCTGTGTCAGTTAAGCATCCGACTTCGGCTCAGGTCATGATCTCACCATTCCTGAGTTCGAGCCCCATGTCAGGCTCTGTGCTGACAGCTCGGAGCCTGGAGCCTGCTTCAGATCTGTGTCTCCCTCTCTCTCTGCCCCTCCCCCGCTCATGCTCTGTCTCTCTCTCTCAAAAATAAATAAACATAAAAACAAGTAGAACAGACCTAGAGAGCAACCAGGCCATGGTTGGCAACCCTCACTTGTGTTACAGAATCATCTGGAGCACTTTTTTTTTTAAGTTTATGTATTTATTTATTTAGAGAGAGAGCACGCAAGCGAATAGGGGAGGGGCAGAGACAGAGGGAGACAGAATCTCAGGCAAGTTTTGTACTATCAGCACAGAACCCATTGTGGGGCTCGAACCCACAAACTGTGAGATCATGACCTGAGCCGAAAGCAGAGTTGGACGCTTAACCGACTGAGCCACTCAGGCGTCCCTTTCTTTTTTTTTTTCTTTTTTCTTTTTTTTTTTCCGAGAGAGAGAGAGAGAGAGAGAGAGAGAGAGAGAAAGAAAGGGTATGCACAAGCAGGGGAGGGGCAGAGAAGGAGGGAGACAGAGAATCCTAGGAAGGCTCCCTGCTTTTAGCACAGAGCCCAATGCGGGGCTTGAACTCAGGAACCGTGAGATCATGACCTGAGCCAAGATCAAGAGTCGGACGCTTAATCGGCCGAGCCCCCCAGTTGCCCCTGGAACACTTTTTAAATATACCATTTCCTTGGCCCCACCCTTAGAGATTGTGACTCAGTTGGTCTGAAGTGGGGATGGAAACCAAGTATTTTTCAAAAGCTTTACAATGTGATTTTTGTTCACTTTCTAACATGCTACTGCTTTAAAATAACCAGTCCAGAGAGGCCGTTTGTTTGGCCAGGGTCACAGAGTATGCCAGCCTCCTAATTCTCAACCCACTGCTGTTTTCCCCAAACAGCACGGAGGGCAGAGGAGCCTTTAGAATCTTCCTGAACATTCAGGAGGCGTTGCGTACATCAGGAGCTTGGAGTAGAGAGTCAGGAATCTGTAACCACTGTGTTGCCTCTTCAACAACAAAGCCCTTGTCGGTTTACCACTCTGGGAAGATTGCCAGGCTCAAGTATTAATAATAATCTCTTTGTTTTTTAAATGCCTTATAATTGCATAAATAAAGCTTACTTTCTCTTCTTTAATGGTAATGAGGCTTATTTGACTGATTGGTTGATTAATAATACTCTAATTCCCTTGCCGACAAAACAAAAAGGCCAAAAGTGGATGCCGGGTGCCAGTGGCTTGGGATAGGAGCAGTGATTCCAGCCATCGTTAAGCTGCTGCCCTGGTATCTCAGGGAGGAGGGTAGCACGGTTTCTGTACAGACAGGCACTGCTGAGTAAGGGCCACAGTCAGCTTGAGGAAGCTGGCCCCTGCATTTCCCATGGGGATGTTCCTCAACACCTTCTTCTTCACATTATGCAATGCCCATCCTGTGACAGCCTGTGGAAGATACTACTCTCTGGTTTAATACCCGTAACATTTGCACTCATTGTGGGATAGCATCCTGTGTATACTTGAAGGCATTGGAAACTCTGAAACTCATCACGTTTGCTGCTTCCCATTGGCTGCCGGGAAACTCAGAGTCAAATCAGGGTCCTACCAGCCAGAAGCATAAAGTTCTCGGCATCTGTTTGGTGTAATAACAACAGCTCACATTTGTTGAGCGTTTACCATCTACATGGACTCCTTGTACTTTACTTTCTGCAAACTGCATGTTCCTGAAAAACTAAAGTGTAAATCTCCCTTTTATAAATCAAGCAATGTGTTCAGTGCCCTTGGGGAATAAGGAAACTCACTTAAATCGGAGATCCCTGCACTGTGAATAATGACCTCCTTACTCCACTGCATTTGCAGTGTCATTTGCTGGTTTTCAGACTCTCTCTTGACCTACAGAGGAGGCCAGCTGGGCCCGGCTGCTGCCTCCAAGTTGGCTGTGAACTCCAGCTCTCTTTTTGTGAGCCCAGAACAGCCCCTGCTCCAGCTACGAATCACCAGAGCTGAGCTCTGCCAGGGGCCCATGGTTGTGGGTGGCTTTGCATGGACACACATTGGCCCAGAGGCAAAGGGAAACTGAAGGGCTTTTATTGGTCACCTGCCTCCTTGCTGTGGGTTCCTGATAGATAGCAGATGGAGAGACGGGGGAGTTAATGAGGTCGGCATTCTGGCCAAATGCTTTCCATCTTCCTCTCGCCACTGAGCCCATTGGAAAAGAATGTTGTGCTGGGCAGGCGGTTCAGGGAGAGCTAGCTAAGCTGAGCCTTCACCAAAGGTATTGGAAGGGGTGGGAGGTGGTAGCTAAAGGAATAGGGTGCACTGATTCATTTCAGCTCAATTCAGTGAGTATTTACTAAGCGCCTTCCATATCAGTCACCTTTAGGTGTCCCCTGATGAATTCCTAAAATGCCCTTCTGTGTAGTTTTCAGTATCCCTATGCTATAGCTGAGCTATTTAAAGGCTCGGAGATGTTAACCAACTTGGCCAAGATCACATAGTCAGCCTAGGACTTGGCTGGGGTTTGAATCTAAGTATCTCTCTCTTCCTCTGAAAACCAAATACGCCAAGCTGCTTCTTACCACTCGCTGTATCACACATTCCTTCTTAAATTGTTTTCAGAGGTGCATCTTAAGGTCTCATTTCCGAAGCATCTCTTCCTGCTATAGTGAGGAAATGGGGAGGGAAAGAGACTCATCTTCAAAGCACTGGGGGAAAGGGATGGAACGAGCCGTTTACACTTAGAAATTTGTTTTCAGTTCTCGCCAGGGCTAGTAGTAATTTAATCATCAAGGCTGGCGTCCACTGCCTTGGGGCCTCCCTGCCCCGAGCCAGATGTTTTTGCTGAATCTGGTAATTTTCAAAGAAAGGTCCAGATTGGAGTATCAGATCAGTGGCTGGCCTCCGTGAATAGGACTCAGACAGACACTGGAAACTGTCAATGAATTGTGTGCTACACAGCAGTTGACAAGTCTGTGCCTTTCTGTGCTGTCTCTCACGGCAGCCCTGCGAGGCAGCCATCGTTATGGCTCCATTTTGCTGGGGAGAAAACTGAGCCCGCAAGACTTTCCAAGTCAAGTGCAGAGCCGGGACCCGTCCTGACTAGGAAGATGCGAGCCTCATGCCTGGCACTTATGGGCACTCACAAACCACTGTAACTTCAAGTTCCTAGCTCTGAGGCTTTTTTTCTTCCATCACATCGTCTCTGCCTTGAGAAAAAGCAATCTGTCCTGAAGGCTATTTTTCTCAACACGTAAGAAAACCCTTGCTGGGCTGTGATCTCATGTTCCTCCACAGGCCCCTTTGGAGTCTCCACGGACCATGCACATGACTTGCTTTCATCCATCCAGAGGTTATAAGAAACCAAATGTTGGCAGCATAACATCTTTCTTTGGAGGAACTCGGAGGCCTGCCCCCGTATTTGTCTCTAGGGATCAGGGAAGAAATTTGAGAGGCGGTAGAAGGAAGAAGGCACTGGCTTTGTTTTGTCAAGATCTGGGATTTTTTAAACACTTTCATCCCCAACCCCACCTCCTAAGGAAAAAACAATGCCCCAAAATGTGTAAGTCACCATGTCCTATGGTGCCCACAGCTCTCTCTGTGCATCCCCCCCTCCCCCACCGCCGGCTGGCCTCCAGACCCAATGGCGAGTAGGAAGAGACGTTCACAGGGGTCACTGGTGTGGGGCTCAGACCCAAGCTGAGCAAGAGGGAAAGACAGGTCGGAATCTGTAGGAATCATTAGGACAGCTGAGAGACTATAAACTCCAACAATAGGACCAATCAGAGTAAACAGGGAACATAGGAGGGCACCATGGCTCACTGAGTGCCCACGATGCACCAGGTCATTTCCATATGTGTTCCCCTTCTCTTTCTCCATCGACCCCGTGAAGTTGAGGCTCAAGGAGTCACAACAACTAGTCCCAGGCCCATAGCTCGTCAGAGGCAGAACTGAGACCAGAGCCCAGGTTTCTGAGGCCAGGGCTGGAGACACAATCAAGAAGGAGCTAGGCTTGCTAGTACAGTGGCTGTGTCACATAGGCCTAGACCTGTAGCCACTGGTCATACAGACTATTTAAATTTAAATTGGTTAAAATAAAATAAAGCAAAATAAACCAGTCCCTGGGTTGTGGGAGCCACATGTCAAGTACTCAGTTCTACGTGTGCCTGGTACCATATTGGACGGCACAGGTTTATCGCATGTTTCCATCATTGCAGAAGGTTCTGTTGGACAGCACCGGTCCAGAGTTTTGGAGCCAGCCAAACAGGAAAGTGAACAGTTCAAACCTCCTCTGTGTCTGAACCCCCAGCCCAGACCTGGCCCAGAGGGGGAGTGAATGATGCCAACCTCTCCTGCGGGTGCTGTTGGTGGCTGGAGCTCACATTCCTGTGACCCTTGTCATGTGTCACACGCTTTTAGTCTCCCGTAGCTAGGCTTCTCAGTACTGGCTGTGTGTGCCCCACAGCCTCCCACTGGTGTGGATCCCAGATTTTCTGAGTCAGCTCTAAAGTCATACATTTCGTGCCCTCTGTAGAACATTCGGTCCCAATTATTTTATCCTGAATATATCCAGAGCAGGGCCTAGAACAAAAACTATAAACAGTGGTGATATTGTAGCATTGTAGAGAAGACAGACAAGTAAACCATCACTGCTGCCTTGTGATAAGGGTTTGTTACAGGCATTCATTCATTCATTCATAAATAATGATTAGGCCAGCTAGTATGAGTGGGGCATGGCTGATACAGAAAGTGATATTTAGGAAGGAGTGGCTCTTTCCTTGGTAGACAGGGCGAGGGTGCAGACAGAGTCAAGCATGAACAAGGGTTACTGGGCAATACAGCCCCAGATCTTTGTGGTCAGGGGGCCTCCTTGGATGGTCACAGGTAGGGGCAGTGTGCATTCAGGACTCAAAGTCAGAGGGCAGCCCAACACAGTGTAATTGAGTGGGGTACCAGGCCTTGGACCAAGGGTCCTAGGGTTTTAGGGCAAAAGGCAGCTTAAAGTCACCTATCCAACCCCTTCATTTCACAGAGGACAAACCTGAGGCCTGGAGAGAAGCAAGGAAGGAATGCTGGGACTTAGTGGCACTGCTGCTTCCAGAACCTAGGCCACCAGCTTCTAGGCTAGGACCTTCCTCTCCCCTGTTCTATTTGCTACGGGATCGTGCTTCATCTTAGTACATATTCCTTACCACCCTGTAATGTGGCCACTCACCACAAGGGTAACTCCAACCACAACAGTCTTTTAGAATTTGGGTCTTAGGGAAGAAGGGCACAAAGCAGAGGCATGGAAGTGAGACAGGATCCCAAAGGAACCTATTAGCCTCCTAGTGTAGAGGTTATGAATACTAACTCAAGCCAGAAAACCAGGGCTGGGATCCTAGCTCTGCCATTTACTAGCTGTCTGACCTTGGGTGAGTTACTTCATTTGCCTGACCTTTAAGTCTCAATGGGGTGATAGTTACCTACCTTAATAGGCTTGTGCAGCAGAGGAAAGAAGTTATTATATCTGAAGCCTTTAGAAGAGTATCTGGCCTATCATAAACACCATATCTGTGTTAAGGTTGTTATGCCAAAATCTGGGGTTACTGCTTAAGCAGATTTGTCCCCAGTCCTGGAGCTAGCTGTGTGATATGACCTGTGTTCTGATGGGGAAGAGGGCCAAAAGGTTTGCATGCCCAGCACCACTTTGGAAACCTCGAATCCACACTCTGTGTAAGCTGGTTCTGACAACCTCCTGTGTTCCTGCTTAAATCTCCCATAGAGCACGTCCCTGTTCCATCTTGTATTGTAAGTCATTCATTTGGCTTCTCTTCCCTATTAGAAAATACACTTCTTGAGAGCAGGAGCTGAATTTTATTGTTTGGTAACAAAGAAAAGAGTCTCAGACCTTGAGTGAGAAAATACAGATTCAAATGATTCCTTCTTAGTGACGCATCTTTGCTTTGCTTTATTGAATTATAATTCACAAAGCACCCATGTACAATTCAGCAGCTTGTCATAGATTCGCAGAGTTGTGAAAGTGTCACCACAATCAATTTTAGGACATTTCCATCACCCCAAGAAGAAACCCATACCCATTCTCCAGCACTTCCTGGGATGGTGGTGAGCATTATGCATGGGAACAGGCCTTAGCACAAGGCCAGGAGCACAGCTGGTGTCTAAGAAATACCCATCCCACAGGTTCTGGCTCAGGGCTTGGTGCAGAAACATGAAGGCAGCTCTGCTAGGCCCCCTCACCAAAGCCCAAGGAAGCCGAACTCCCTCGCGGAGGTCCCCTGCCAGGCATTGCTTATGCTGTGATGCAGGCTGGGGTTTTGGGCATGGGGTTCAGCAGAGGGGGAGGTATTGACCAGGAAATTCCCCATACACAAAGTCCAGTCTACAGGACTCCTATCAGAAATTTACCAGGAGACGGCCCCCTTCTCCATACCTGTCAGGTCAGGGCAAGCAGAAACAGCAGCCCCTGTGCCTCATGCCAAATTCTTGTTCAAGAATAGCCACTCTGGTGGTGCCTGGGTGGCTCAGTTGGTTAAGCGTCCAACTCTTGATTTTGGCTCAGGTTATGATCTCACCGTTTGATTTGTTGGGCTCTGCGCTGACAGCACAGAGCCTGCTTGGGATCGTCTCTCTCCCTCTCTCTCTGCCTCTCTCCTGCTCGTGTGCTCTCTCTCTCTCTCTCTCTCTCTCTCTCTCTCTCTCTATCCTCTCTCTCTCAAAATAAATAAATAAACTTAAAAAAAAGAAAATAGCCACCCTGGAGCCCAGGGTGATTACAAACCAACTTGGCTGTTGAGTGAAAGTGGTTTCATTCTCTCTCTTTTCTTTCTTTTTTCTTCCAAGAAAAAGAAATTCTGAGCTCGAAAAACATCATTTTCATAACCCAGTTGTCTTCTTGATGAAGGAGCTTTCTGAGGAGAGAAATGGTGTGGCTTAGGGCAGGACTGGTCATTGTCTGCATGTAGGCCCCAAGAAGATGGCACAGAGCCAGGGATCTTGCCTGGGTAACCACAGTGCATGACAATCAAGGGCAGTTCTTGTTTGTTTTCTGTCTTAATTCCTTCCTAGCATCCATTGCAGTGGCAAATGCATAGTAGGTGTTTGGTGGATTCTTG
>NW_026060035.1:0-25141 GCF_023721935.1 Panthera uncia | reverse complement strand
AGCCCTTTCCTAAAGCAGCAGAAGTTGGGGGAGCGGAGGGGAGGGATGCTTGCCGCCAGCTGACCCTGAGAGGCAGGCAGAGCAGCTGGGCTGGCTCCCCCTTCCTCAGGCTGGTTGGCTTCCTCTGTGCTCAGGAGGTGGGGAAGGGAGCAGGGCAGACGGCCAGCAGAGATGGGGGGGAGGCTGCAGAGGGCGCCCCACAGAGCAGCAAGCTGTATGGTGGTGACAGAGTCTTACGAGGGTTATGTCAGGACACCGGAGTGGCTGGGACAGGGCAGTGGGGTGACGTGGAGGGGCAGGGTCTGTAACCCTCTACTCTAAGATGGTGTCCAGAGAGGGATTTTCCTGGTCTGGTCCTCCTGGATGTGCTGGAGATGGAGGCCTGGGTGTCACAGGGGGCCCTGCCGAGGCCCAGAGAGAGCTGTGTCTAACATGTGCCTAACGAAGCCCTTTGTACATCCTCCCTCTCACAGACTGCCTGCTCTTCCTTCTCGGCCCGATCAACTCACCTTGGGCCCATGTTCCAATCTCACCCCCTGAGAACACTCACTGCTCCCCAGGAGTCCTGCTAGCCCTTGGAGCACTTCTGTGACAATTCCTCTAAGCTGACAGAGCCCCACACAGCTGCGCATGCAGTGGGAACCACGTCTCAGGTCTCATTCACTCCATGGTGGGCGCCCTTGTGCAGCACACAACCTGAACAACCACACGTGGCTGCCCTGATAACCCTCCTACACGCAGGTACCATGTCCCCACACGTGCTGCGCACAGCCCTCGTGCCCTCTCTCACCGCAGTGTGCCGTGACTAAAGCAGGGGCCTTGAGCCTTGGGAGCTGAAGGAAACAGCTAGTGGCCTGAGGTCCAGACTAAATTCTTCTATAGCTGGATGCTTCCCAGCAAGGAGCTTCCCCACTCTGGGTCTTAGTTCTCCCATCCTTAAAATGAGACAGGTGAACTAGATGATCTCCAGGGCCTCTTTTAGCTTTCCAGGCTGTTTATCTGCTCATTTTTAGGTGGAATTGTGAACATGTACTCAAAAAAGCATGTGTGCTCTACCCTCCCCCCCCAAAACAAAACCCACATGGTCCAAAGAGAAATAGAAATTATTTTTGATTTATTTGCCGTCTGGATTTCCTCTCTTTTGCTCCCCTCTGCTGGAACCTTAGGCTGGACCGGAAGGCCTGTCTGTGCAGGATGCTGAAGATTTTACCTGTCACCCAGGGAGAGCCTGCCTCAAATCTCGTTCACCCTCAGGCTGGGCGTGCAGCTATGGTACTGGGATGGGCCCGGGTCTGGGAGTTTGATTCAGTGAGCCTTTGGAAAGGCTACGAGTCTGCAGCCCATCCAGTGCAGATTTTCTAGCATCCCCTCACCATCTTGAAATGGTTACTGGGCTCCATTTCCTGTCTTTTTTTTTCCATCTTGCAGAGATGGGCAAGAATCAGGGAGGGCCTGGGGGGTGGAGGCAGGCCGGCAGGAGAAGTAGAAAGCCAAGGGTGTGAGTACCTGCCTGGCGGAGTTGTGTTCCTCTCAGGCTTGCCCTTTTGCACGCCATGGGACGGCCTTGTCTTCCCCACCTGCAGAGCGCAAAGCACATAAGACCGTGCCAGACACAGAGGCGCACTTGTCCCGCTTTGCCTGCAGACACGTTGTGCACGTAAATAACTTGAGGGCCGGCAAACATCCCAGGTGAAATGTTTGCATGTGGTTTGTGTCTGAGAAACAGGCATCAAAGAACAAAAAAAAAAAAAAAAAAAAAGTGAAGGATTAAACACACACACACGCACAAACACATTGCTCACACGTATCCAGAACCTTGAGTCTTTGAGTATTATTTGTTCTCTCAAAGAGATTGTAACACAGCGATTTTTAGAATCGGAGAACGTCAGGGCTGGGCGCAGTGTACAAGATTTTTCAATCTGGTGGATTTCAAACTTTTATTGGCCACAAAAGCCTCTTTTCAAAGGAAGTTTTATAGGGACCCATAATGTTTAAAATAGAGGAGAGCAAGGCAGTCCAGATGAAGTGGGCAGGAAGCAGGGGGACACCTTAGTATCTGCTGAGTATAGTGTGAAAGCCACTGAGGTCTCCCAGCCCCTCAAGGAAACCGAGGTGAAGAGAGGCACCCTGGCCAAGGCCACGTGGCAAGTGAATGATGGCACCAAGAATGGAACCCTGGCCCCACCGAGGGGAAGGTCATTTCCTAGCTGAGCTGAGATGAAATTGCGGCTTTCTTCAGTGGCCCAAGCCATCTAGCTCCTACATCAGGCTGCCGCTGTTACCTGGTTAGGCTTTTTATTTTTTTCCTAGTTTCTAGCAGAATCATTGAGTGCCACAGCCAGAAGTGCCAGCTCAGGGTTTTTTGGTCTCTTTCGTGCCGGTGCCGGGGTTGCAGCGGCAGATGGGAGGGAAGGGCTCTGAGGTGCTGGTTGCGGCCCAGGGAGCGTCGCCCTCGTCAGCGGACTGGCCCCTCTCTTACCCGACTCCCTACTCCTGTAGATTTACTCTGGAAAAATGTAGAGGGGATGGAGGGAGCTACCTTACACAAAGGGAAGGCTTGAGAAGCTCTCATTAAGAACAAACTTCCCCAGATGAGAAAAGCAGTGACCTGATTTCGTTGACTCCACGGAAACAGGCTGAACTTTCTAAGGGAAGAGAATTAAAGGCAGCAAAATCCCTGTATCTTAAATCTGCAGGACCAGCAATTGTCACATCAGCCTCAGCAAAACAGGGAAGGCAAGAGGCCTGCTGCTTCCCACAGAAGACCTGCCACGGTTTTGGGAAATAATCCTGTCCCCTGTGGCCAATGGGAAACAACGTCTGCCTTTTTGCCTTTTGTCCTTGGCCCCTGCCACCCAGCTAGGTGTTTGCATTTGACCCATATGTGTCAGGCACTTACGACTTTAGGTGACTTCCCCACACTAGGGCCTCCCTTTTAACAACATGCTTCCTCCCCCCCCCCTCCCCCCTGCATCCCGATTTACCACTCCTGGCCGTTTCAGCCCCTTAGACTCTTCTGCATCTCTCTCCCTGACAACTGGGTGACCTTGAGCAATGCTGAAGCTTGCGATGCTGTGGATAGAGGAGCCCGGCATCCTTTCTTCCTCTTTCTTCCCTTCGCCTGGATCTTGGAGAGAGCAGAGCTGAAGCCCCCATGCGGTGCTGGCCTGCTGCCCCTGGAGAGCAAGGCTCTGTTCTTCCCTCAGACTGAGGGGCCTCCTTCACCTGTTGTTTGCAAGGTTTGTTCCTAGCATTAAACCTAATAAGCTCACGCCTGACTGTTTGATCCTGAGCTTGTTTGAGGAGTTTAGGCCTTTACGGTGCATTAACAGGATGCTCACGAGGCTTTAGGGGCTCTGTCCGCCTCAGGAGCATAGGTCTTTGGAAGAGGCTTGCCTTGCTGCAGACTTCTGGGGCTCTGCACAGCGCGGGCCTGAGTTCCGGTCCTGGCTGTGCTGCAGGCTAGCCGGGCAACTTTGCCTCTCTGAGCTGCCGTTTCCTCCTCTTAACAATGAGGGGTACCCCAAATAAGATTGTTTGGGGGCGCCTGGGTGGCTCAGTCGGTTAAGCGTCCCACTTCGGCTCAGGTCATGATCTCACGGTCCGTGGGTTTGAGCCCCGCATCGGGCTCTGTGCTGACAGCTCAGAGCCTGGAGCCTGTTTCAGTCTGTGTCTCCCTCTCTCTCTGACCCTCCCCCGTTCATACTCTGTCTCTCCCTGTCTCAAAAATAAATAAAATGTTAAAAAAAAATTAAAAAAAAAAAAGATTGTTTGGAAGAGTAATTAAAATAATGTAAGGAAAGTGGCTGGCCCACCATGGGGACTCGGTAAACAGCCATGCCTCACCTTCCTGTGAAGCCTGAGTAAATCAGAGCTCAGCCAGCACCTTCTACCTAAGTGTCCTGATGGGTTACTCTCCAGGGGACATCAGGGAGCATTTGCCATATGTCACAGATTTGAAGACACATGTAATTTAACATTTCAGCGTCTCTGGAATCCCGGTGCATCTTACATGTTATACACATATTATAGTTGAACCAGCGTTGTTGTTGAGATTTTCTTCCTTTTTTCCCCTCAGTGGCTCATAAGGTAACGAGGTATCTTATGACAAAAGCAATTGTAATTAATGACATCTTCAATTCGATGAAATTTAGGTGTTAAGCACTCACCATGTGCCTGGTACTATTCTAGACCACTTTACATCAGTTTAATGTGGGCAACAACTATGTAGGGGTTGATAGCCACATTTTACAGATGGCAAAACTGAGGCTCCAACAGCTAAAGGGCTTAGCCAGGACACAGACTTATTAAGTTGTGGAATCAGGATTTGAATCGAGAACGCCTGACTCCAAGGCCTGTCGATAGGTCTGTGGGGAGAGGGACAATTAGTTTTCCCTTGCTTCTTAGGACCATCTCTGAGCAGATCCATGACCAAGGCCTGAAGGATGCTTCATTTTTGCAAGCAAAATCACATATATTTATTGGATGTGTCTGTTATGTACTAGGCACATCCTAGGCATTGGAGGTTCAGTGATAAACAAGATATATGTAGAGCTTGAAGTCAAGAAATCCAAGTAATTACAACCCATTTACTACATATTTCAGTGGGACCGTATGAAAGGCTACGGGAACATGTGGGAGGGGCCCTTACCCTAGGCTAACAGAGCCATGGGGAATTTCCAGGAGGAAGTGACCTGATTGGAAAGTTAGCCCCGCAGAGTGGGTTAGCGGTGGTGGAGAATGCTCCAGGCGAAGGACAGAGCATGTGCGCAGAGGCCAGAGAGCATGTGGTCAGTAGGAGACACAAAGGAGATTGACATCTATACTATCCAATATGGTGGTCAACAGCCACATATGTCTATTGAGCACTTGGAATGTGGCTAGTCCAAATTCATGTCTACCTTAAGTGTAAAATACGCACTGCATTTCAAAGACTTAGTATGAAAAAAAAAGAATGTAACACGTCCCATGAATAATTTGTCTCTATTGACAATTTGTTAAAATGATAATGTTTTAGATAAATAAAATACATACTATATATTGTTAAATTAATGTCTGTTGTTTTCTGTTCCTTTTTTTAGAGTGACCACTAGAACACGGCTCACGTGTGTGGTTCTCATTATATTGGGACATAATGCGATGGGAACTGGGAAGCCATCGAAAGGTTGTGACCTGGGGAAGGTTAACCTAGGGAGATCAGTTAGGAAGTGCAGAATTCCAGTGCTTTTGCTATATTAACTCATTTAATCCTCAAAACAACTCTAGAGGTAGTGACTTAAATTCGTGTGCACAGCCGAAGAGAGTGGAGCTGGGAGAGAAAAATGACCCCATGTGGCCTGCTCTGTGCAGGGCGATCCGCAGCCCGGCATTGCCAGGACCCGTGTCTTCTGAGTTCAGACCAGCACCCTGTGCATGCTCTGCACCCCATCTCTGGCCGCCAGCCTAAGGATGACCAGGCAGCTCAGGTCACACTGGCTAATCTTGATCTGAACTTTTCACACCATCCCTAGGATTGGGTTTTCTTTACAGATGCTTTCCCATGTCCCTTACTCCAAGCAGTTAGCAAAGATGGGATAGCTGGCAATTACTCCCCCTGTAAATGAGCTAGGGGGATGGGCTATTTCCCCAGCTTCATTACTATTGTTTAAATCACGTTTTCAGAAAATGTACTTCCAGGGGCGCCTGGGTGGCTCGGTCGGTTAAGTGTCTGACTTCAGCTCAGGTCACGATCTCACAGACCGTGAGTTCGAGCCCTGCGTCAGGCTCTGGGCTGATGGCTCAGAGCCTGGAGCCTGCTTCCGATTCTGTGTCTCCCTCTCTGTCTGCCCCTCCCCCGTTCATGCTCTGTCTCTCTCTGTCTCAAAAACAAAAACAAAAACAAAAACAAAAACAAAAAAACCCATAAAAAAAAAAAGAAAATGTACTTCTGGAAAGACTATGGAGAACTCATGAACATTCACCACCGCTTCTAGAAAGATTGCTCTGTGCCCATCCCTTACCCCCTTAACATGAACATTGAACAAACAGCCTGTTCTCCACTGGCACCACATCCTGTTCACCAAAAGCCACAGCAATAAGATGTAGCTGAACAGAAACGTAGGAATGGTTCCAAACTCCCGAAAGGACAGTGGCTTCCTGAGGAGCAAAATGTGTTTTGTTTTTTTGTTTTTTTCATTTTCTAAAATCAAAGATATCCTTACAAATGATTACAAAATAAAATAGTGCGGGAAGTCTTATAGTGAAAAGCAAAACACTTCCCCAACCGCAGACCCCCCTCTCCTGAGGTAACCACATTCAACTACTTTTGATTTTAGTTCTTCTGGTGAACTGCTTCCATATCATTACATAGTATTTTCTTAAACTGCTCCAAAGTGATGTATCAGCTTTACACAGTATCTATTGCCTTCCTGCTGGGTTAAGTGAAGGTATAGCTCACTGACATACTGCCTCTCCCACCTCCTCCCAGGGTGCACTTGTAATTAGGAGTCAATATACATCACATTTTCAGGTCTTCCTTTGGTTATCTTTAGAGCTGTAAATAATACACTTAAATGAGAATGGCTTTAAAGGGTTTGTTCTGCTTCTCCCGGATGCATCTCTCCAAAGCTTCTCTTCCAGTCATGAGACTGTTTTCTGCAGAAAGGCTTCTTTATAGAAGGACAGGCTACAGAGCACCTGAAAGGTGTTTATTCTTAATATTTTGAGGTGGGGAGCTGCCGTTCATTTTTGTATCTTACTTCATATTGTAGGAATTGATGTGGAAATTGAAACAGGAATTTCTACCTATTAGGAAGAATTCCGCTCCTGATGCTGTCAGGCTAGTGGTGACCTCCGGGCTGTTGAATGGCACTGGAACACATCTTGTCAAATTGGGGGTTGTGGTTCGGAAAGCTTGCTCGTCTCCATCTTTTAAAGAAATCCCTCTCCGGAACCTCATAGGTCCTCTCGCCTGTCTCATAGAACATCAGAGCCTTAGTTGCAACCCGAGAGTACTTTTCTTTTGAAGAACTAAGGTAGAGGAAGATTAACTAGATATAATCAAGTGAAGGAGTTACTTGGAGAAAGAGCAGGACCTACAAACCCAGGCCCTCCACCAGTATTGCCCTCTCACTGCTCCACACACCTGAGAATCCAGAACCATCTACATGCTACGGAAGGTCTAGAAGTGAAATCCGGAGTAGGTTGAAGTGAACTTTGTACCTAGGCCTGGGGTAACCAGGGGTATAATAACTAGGTTGAAATAGCAGTGAAATGTTAGCAAGAACAGCATCGTCCTATACTTTGCCTGTGTGTGGAGGGAAAGTTCAAAATCATTAATGCTACTTAACTGCCAATAAAATATTTGTCTTAAATTATATAAGGCACTCTATTGAATGTTGAGGATACAAGAACACTTAAAATATCCATTTACGGTTAAAATGTCCATACTACTCAATGCACTTTGCACTCTGCAGACTTAAGGAAGTCCCTATCAAAATACCAGTAGCACTTTTCAGAGAGCCAGAACAAATCTATGTATGGAACCACAAAAGACCCCCATTCTTGAGAATGGGTATCACAATCCCGGGTTTCAGGATATACAACAAAGCTGGGGTACAGACTGCTGTTACACAGAATGGTACTGGCACAAAGACAGATACCTAGATCAATGGAGCAGAATAGCCCAGAAGTAAACCCATGCTTCTATGGCCAATTAATTTACAACAAAGGAGGCAAAAATACACAAAGGAGAAAAGACAGTCTTTTCAACAAATGGTTCTGGGAACACTGGACAGCTACACGCAAAACATTGTAACTAGACCACTTTCTTACCCCATACACAAAGGCAAACTCAAAATGGATTAAGGACCTAAATGGGAGACCCGAAACCATGAAGCCCCTAGAAGAGAGCACAGGAAGTAATTTCTCTTACATGGGCCACAGCAACATTTCTCTAGATATGTCTCCTTAGGCAAGGGAAACAAAAGCAAAGTCAAACTATTCAGACTATACCAAAATAAATAGCTTTTGCACAGTGAAGAAAGCCATCAATAAAAAAAAAAAAAAAAAAAAAAAAAAAAACCTTTTGAAAAGGGAAAAAAACTAAAAAAAAAAAAAAAAAAAAAAAAAAAAAAGACAACCTGCTGAATAGGAGAAGATATTTGTAAATGACATATCCAATAAGGAGTTGATATTCGAAATATATAAAGAACTTCTATAACTCAACACCAAAACATATCAAAACAAAAACAAATAATCTGATTTAAAAATGGGCAGAGGACCTGAGTAGACATTTTTCCAAAGATGACCTAAAGATGGCCAAGAGACACATGAAAAAATGCTCAACATCACTTACCATCAGGGAAATGCAGATCAAAACAACAATGAAATATTGCCTCACACCTGTTAGAATGGCTAAAATAAAAAACACAAGAAATAACAAGTGTTGGCAAGGATGTGGCAAAAAAGCCACCCTCCTGCATTGTTGGTGGGAATGCAAAGTGGTGCAGCCACTATGGAAAACAGTATAGAGGTTCCCCAAAAAATTAAAGATAGAATTACTATAAGATCCAGTAATTTAATGACTGGGTATTCACCCAAAGAAAAGGCAAGCGCTAATCTGAAAAGATACATATACCCCCATGGTTTATTCCAGCATTAATTACAATAGCTAAGATATGGAAGCAGTGCAAGTGTCCATGGACAGATGAGTGGATAAAAAAGACATGGAATACATACACAATGGAATATTACTCGGCCATAAAAAAGAATGGGGTCTTGCCATTTGCAACGACATGGATGGACCTAGAGAGTATGGTGCTTAGTGAAATAAGACAGAGACAAATACCATATGATTTCACTCATCTAGAATTTAAGGGACAAAACAAATGAATAAAAAAGGGAAAAAAAAAGACAAACAAAAAACCAGACTCAAATACAGAGAACAAACCTGGTGATTCCCAGAGGGGAGGTGGGTGAGAGGATAGGGTGAAATAGATAAAGGAGATGACCAGTATACTTATTGTGATGAGAACTGAGTAATGTATAGAATTATTGAGTCACTGTGTCGCACACCTGAAACAAATATAACACTGTTAATTATTCTTTAATAATGAAAGAAAATAAATAAAACATCTGATAAGATTTCAGTAAGTAATTACTATATGCCAGGGTTCAGAGGATACAGCAATGACCCTATTTCTGCCTTCAAGGAGCACACCATCTGTTCATAGCTGGACAGACATCTACAGAATGGACAAATACCGTACCGGGCACAATAGACTAAGAATGTGGACTTGAGGGTCAGACAAATGAATTTTCACTCTGGTGCTCATGAGCTGGGTGACCTTGAGCAAATCATGACACTTCAGCGTGACTCATGGTCACCTTCTGTGTCATGCTAACACCTGCTTCATGAAGTAAGTAGTGTAGGGACAAAGTGAGCTTAAAAGAGGTAATTATGGAGAACCCCCAGCCTTGTAAATACTGCATTTTTGGTAAGTTTAGTCCTCTTCCCCATCTCCCCAACCCCAGCTCTCAGATCTGCTACAGGAATGTAGAGGAAGAGGTGGTCACATATCCATCCCGGAGGGGAGATGATTCCAGGAGGCTGTGATAATGCCTATGGCACTCTGAGAGGAAAAGTTTGCTTTTCATTTTTTTAAAGTTTATTTACTTATTTTGAGAGAGACAGAGACCGCATGAGTGGGGGAGGGACGGAGAGGAGAGAAATTGAATCCCGAGCAGGCTGTGCCCTGTCAGCACGGAGCCTGGACCTGGGGCTCAAACTCACGAAACCATGAGATCATGACCTGAGCCAAAACTGAGAGTCGGACACTTAATTTACTGGGCCACCCGGGTGCCCCAAAAAGGTTGCTTTTCTTAGGATCAAAATCAGGGGAGGACTTTAAAAAATCTCCAATTAATTACCTTTGTTTTTGTAAGGAGTTCTAGGACGGAGAGATTGGAATACTATTTGGAGCCAGAAAGCCACCTGCTCCCGGGAAAGCTTTCCTCAAACCTCCCATATAATGTGATGTCTAGCAAAGGCCCTGCCTTCAGGCTTACCTGGCCGTTCCTTTGTTCCCACAGCGGTACAGTGGACAAGTGACAAAACCACTCTGAGTCTCAAATCTCTCCATCTGTAATATGGGGAATAACAGCGATAGAATATACCCATGGTGTTGTCATGAGTGTTAAATATAAAGCCTTCAGAACGTGTCAGGCGTTCAATAGGTACTCAGTAGATGCTAGTTTCCCTTAAAAAGTCTTTGCCTTACCATCCTCCCTAGTCTATACCACTTCATGCTGAAATTAAGGACCCTGTGACTTTGGGAGGGCAGGACCCTGCTTCCATGATCTCTGCTTTATGGCCTGGGGTGGGGGGATGGTCACATAAAGTTGGCTCTCAGGGAATGCCTGTTTAATGGAACTGAACTTGCCTTGGCTGGACCTTGTTATAATGCTATGGAGTGGGACTCAGGATGGAGTGAGTCCATCCCGAGGTCAGGGAAACTAGGTGCTGGAAAAAAGCACCCGGGCTATAGGGTGGAGTCTGAAAATCTCTATTTTGCCATTTACTCTTGGCCTTGATTTTTGTCATCTGGAAAATGGGGATGGAAATCATTACTTCCTGGGGTTGTTATGGGAACCAAATGAGATAACCTATGTTAATGTGTTACCTGCCTATGAATTTCTTACGTGCGTGTGAAAGGTCTCTGATACATTGTTGATGCTCAGTGTGCAGTGGGTATATATTTGCTTCACCTTCTCCACCTTCCTGAGGTTGGGGAATTCAGTCGCTTAAAGAATAAGGAGGCTTCTTACAATGTGGTCCTCCCATAAGGGAATGCCAAGTCACACACCAGCACCACCTCTGCTCCCAGTCCAGTTGGGAAGGAGCTCAAGGGGCCCGTGTTGGTGCCACCCAGGCAAGGTCAGGGCTTGGGGTGAGCACTGCAAGTCTGATGACTTGGGTTCCACCCAGCACCTCCATTAAACAGCTAGATGCCTTGGGTAGCACCCTCAGAAGGCTGGACCTGGGTTTTCCCTTTGTAAGTTAAGGAGGAGTACTCAGCAAACATAGGCCCTCTACCCATACTCTCTGTGGGGAGTATCAGTGTGAACACAGTTCACCCCTTCTCTCCCGTAGAGAGGCTATGATCACGATCTCTTACGGATAATGGACCAGTATGTAGAATATTCTGGAATAGTAGGAAGAGTGCAAATAAATGCACAGACAAAAGAACCCTGAGTAGCAAGTGAATTTACCATCTCTGAAGTCCTTTAAAAAGACTAGAGAAAGGCTCTGGAAGCATCAACCTGTCCTCCTAGGTGACATTCTGCAGCTTCTTCCAAGGCATGCCTCCTCTTGGAAAGGAGAGTTACCAGACGTATCATCATAGCTGGCTGTTGAGTTCAGTTTGAACGTTCCCCTTCTAACTGTCTCTCACTCCAGATCTTGAGACCCTCATGGGGAAGAAAGGTGGACACTGACCTGCTAGCCTTTTATCTTCAGATTGACTTAGCCTTCAGAAGTCACCATGAAGGAGTCTCAGGGCCTCAGTTTCTCCATCAGACAAACTCAGTGACCCAGAATAGTGTTTCTAAACCTCTTGACAATGGAGATTTTTCTCCAAATTCTCTCCTGAAATCTTAATCCATAAACCAGGAAGAGGCAGAGCTGGTGGGGGGAAGGGGAACTGCTGTCTCTCTCTCTCTCTCTCTCTCTCTCTCTCTCTCTCTCTCTGCCCTTCCCTCCCTCCCCCATAAGCCATAAGCCCAGCTCTCTGTTGGGCACCGGATCTGGCCTGCTCCCTACCTGGGGCTGTCTAGTAGAGCAATTGTCCTGCAAATTACACAAGGGAAACACTTGGAGGAAAACTGGGAGGAGTCAGGGTAGGCTTTCTGGAGGAAGTGATGCCTACACAGAGCCTTAAAGAAGGAGGAGGTGTTTGTCAGGGAAGGCGGGGACTTGGCAGGTACTCTAGATAGAGAGGATGTGAACAGCAGGCAGAGCTGGGATCTACTGAAGAGGGGGCTGGGGCTGCGGATGAGAACCTCTACCACGTGGTCAGGGGGAAGCAGTGGGAAGACATAAATTAGGGAGATAGAAGGCATAGAACTTGATGAAACCTTCATGGGTCATGTTTGGAGTTTGAACTTGATCCTATGCAAATGATACCAAGTCCTTTAATAGTTTTGAGTAGAGTGGTAATTAGATTTTCAAAATACATATAGCAGATTTATCGGGATACAATTCATATGCCACACGATTTGGTAATTCAGTTGTGGGACTAGACACTCAATCACTTTGTCTACACAGTGGCAAAGGGAGTACAAATCACTGGGGGATCATTCTGATCGGCCTCGCCCTCAGGCATTAAGCTCCCGTTTAAGCTCCCTGGCTCATTGCTAACAACCCCAACCTGCCCTACATGCTTCTAAAAGCCTCTGGGGGGAAGGAACCTTCTAGGTTGTGAACAACTGAGGAAGGCTAGCATAGAGGCTCTTGCTGGTAGCTGGGCAAGAGATAAAATGGTGGCCGGAAGGATCGTAATGCTGGTGAGAATGGGCTCTGGAGACAAATCTGGGAGCCACAGAAGAGTCGCGTCCTTTTGAGACTGTGCAGACCTTTGCTTCTCTGAGGACCTGGAAGGTCTGGAGAGGAACCTGCTTGAGGAGGGGGAGGAAGGAAAATGGGGTGAGAAGACACCAACAGAGCCACAGGCAGAGGAAAAAGCCCAGAAGCCGTTAATCCTGCTGGTTGAATTGTTTTTTTAAAGGACGCTCTAAAATCAAATAGATGCAATAAAAACACAGTGGCCTTTTCATTAAACATGCCACAGAAGCCCCTTGTTCCACAGCCATTGTCAATCAGATCTGGGCCATTGTCTCTTTCCCCAGCCCCCCATAATTGGCATCTGTCTGGGAGAAAACAAATAAATACCAGGCTGGCATTTTAACTAGGGCAGCAAGCAGAGGGGTTGCTCCTTCTCAGAGTCCGCTCAGCCATCAGGGCAGGTGAGGGTCCTGAAGAGGAGCTGGCCCAGCCAAAAGTTCCCACTAACTACAGCTCCCTTCCCTCCACCCCCCTCCCCAAAGCTGCCGCTCTAATCTTTGCCCCAAATCATGGCTCCAGAAAGCACTTTTTCCTGCTTTCTGTCTGCAGAAGCCCCCAGGGGATGGTCAGTAGGAAGGCTTTACTTTTGGTATATTGCCTTCAGGAAGCCAAGGGCAAAAAGAAGTGAGGGACACATTCTCTGGCTGATTTTGCTACAACCACCTAGTAACAGCCATATAGCCCTCTTGTTAACTAATACACACAGAATTAAAGTAGCGTGGTTAATTAGTGATAGCCGTATTGCAGCATGAGGAAGCAAGACTCCTGTGACTAACTAGTAATAACAGCACAGTCACAGCATCGCAATTAACTGAGAGTTTTGTAACGGCATTGTTTGTTAGCTACTTTGGACGACTTGTTCCTCTACAGGTGGTTCTCAATGATCCCAGTAGTTCTGTTCTATCAAGTAGCCATGAACGCTGAATTTGTGCAACCGAACCATTGCCCCTAGAGAAGTACAGAGCTAGGTTCCTGCCAGCCTCTGGTCAGAACATTTTCATCAGCTGATCAATACATCATCTCATATGTAATATCTGTGTGAAGCACCTTTTTAAAATATATACTGTTGATTCACTGACGCTAAACTTACAGCTAACAGTGCTATACCTCATCCCCGAATGGAGCTTAGCTAATACACGTATCTTCTTGTAAGGCACATACATCCCAGCCTTCTTGTTTAAGAGCACTGGATAGCACCGTAGCACTATGCTTGGAGCCGTTTTAAATGGCAAAATCACCAACAAAAATGTGAAGAATGTGGCACTAAATAGACCGCGAAAAGGATGCTTGTTTACAGTATGAGAGCTGAAACAAGAACCCAGAGCATTGCCTCGTTCGACCTCAGCTGGGAATACGTGCACTGGGAAACTCAAATTTCCACATTCCGTGCATGTCTGTAAAAGACCACAAGAGTGTGATGAGTATTGATTTGGAGGTTACTAATAAAATTTGGTGAGTAGGCAAATTCGCAAATACATGTTCCACAAATGAGGATTGCCTGTGTTTTATTTCGCTTTCTCGCTTAAGCGAGCAACTCCCATCTTTTGTAATAGAAAACTAAGGTTCACAGTGTTCAGACAGCTGGAGTGTGGTCTATTATGTTACACCAGGGGTCGGTTAACTACAGCCCACGGGCCCCGCTGCCTGATTTTTATAAATAAAGTTTTATTGAAACAGTAATACTCGTTTGTTCACATATTGCATGTAGCACTTCTGTGCTGTAGCAGCAGAGTTTAGTAGTTGTAACAGACAGCATATAGCCCCGAAAGACTAAAATATTTACAACCCAACCCTTTAGGGAAGAATTGGCTGAATTATCCCAACTTCTCCCTTTTGAGTTCAAAAGGGAGAAAATTCTTTCTGGTCTCAGTTCCAGAATGGCTTGTGCTTCTCCTAAACACTTTTTTTCCCTGTTGAACATTGGGAATTTTAAAACATTATGTTTCCTTCTTTACATGATGTTAAGAAGCTCAAAGCCTAAACGGCTGGAGACTCCTGATGCTCGTATGATAAGAACAGAAAGGATCCTCCGTCTTGGTTATTTGGGGGGGGCGGCGCGGTAGGTTATCTCAGCATGGTAAAAAATGTGATCAATTTATAGAAGGTTGTACAGGCATCTGGAACTTTCCAGTAATGAAGTGTTTGATCTGGAGCAGGACCCAGATTCTGTCTGAGTGATGGTATTCCCTAAGGAGACAAAGACCTACTATCTCCAAATATTTTTAGCTAACTACTATTTATTGAGAATTTATTATGTGCTGGATACTGGACTGAGTGCTATCTATGGCTCATATTATTGATTCTCTATGGTATATAGTATATAAGCTAAGAGACTCTATTCCACAGAGGTGAGTGTGATGGACCCTTTTTACAGATGAGGAAACCAAGGACCAAAGATGTTAAGTAATTTCTGCTTGGTCTCAAAGCAAGAAGTGGCAGATCTGAAATTTGAAGCCATGTGTGTCTGACTCCCAACACTTCCTCCCTACATGTCCTCCATCATTCTAGATAGCTTATCCAGCATTAACTTTCATCTTTCCAGCTCTTAGAATTAAGATTCTGGGCTGTACCGTGAAGCATTTCTGACCTTCTTCTCATGTTACAGCCTTCATCTCTGGATTTGAATAGGGTAGGCGGCCTCTGAAGGACATCGGGGTGAGGTGGGGTGAGAGTCGTGTCAGGAACAGACACACAGAGATCAGCGAGAAGACTGTGCGGTCACTGGGTGTGTGAAGGTGGTGGGCTGGGATGCTGGTGCTGGCCGGGTGGCTGGTGGCTGGAGAGACGGGTACAGGAGACAGAGCTGACAAGACTCAGTGACTGACTTCATGGGGATGGTGAGAAGGTGACCATGGTGGCTCCCCATTTCTGGCTGGGGTAACTAGGTAGACGGTGGGTCATTCTGTGAGACTGGACAGAAGATGAGTTGCTGGTTCTGTGCAGCCTGAGCTTGGCCGTGCCACGAGACAGCCAAAGGAAATGTCTGCTTGCAAAGGATGGTAGTCTTTGTCCCATCCTGGCTCGTATCTCCCAATTTGTGTATGTGCCTGCCTCTCCCACAAAACTCTGCAACTCAAGGACAGAGCGCCTTTGTTTCATGAATGCAAAAGCTTCCATTTTTGTTCTGTTTTGTTTGTTTGGGTTACTCTTTCTAGATGGCCGTGGAAGTCTCACCAGTCTCCAGGCTCCCTGGTCACTTGTGCTGTGCCTGTAAGAAAAGTGAAAGCCCTGCTTTGGTCAATTCAGAGCCTCCTCTGTCTCTATCAGAACCAATAAATACCTGCTGTCACACTGTTATTGCACCTCCTAAACTCTTTAGTACACAGTGTAAGTGCAAGGTTGTAAAGACTCTGTTAAGGAAGTCTCTGGTGAGACCACTGGCACATGGAAGGGCCTGTACCTTTCAGAAGGATGGGCGCTGGGGCCCAGGAACTTATCCCCTTCCCTCCCCCTCCCCCCATCATTCCTCTTCTTCAGCAGCAACATTTGTGAATCGTTACTGAACGCCCGGGCATCAGAATGATGCAAGGTGCTTTCTGGCACTAGCATGGAAGGTCGCAAGAGCAGGCATTTTTGTCTGCTTTGCTCAGTTCTGCACTCCCTGTGCCTGGACTGTGCTTCATACACTTGATACGTAGGAGATGCTCAGTAAGCGTCTATTGAGGGGATGGTAGAATGAAGAAGGATACTTCCCTTTGATGAGGAACATCTATCCATTCATCCAACATTTACTGAGCATGTGTCAGATCTTGAGTTTGGCTTTGGGAACACGAAGAAGGGTGGATTGGCCTTGTACTCAAGAAGTATTAATGAAGGGGCGCCTGGGTGGCTCAGTCGGTTAAGCATCTGACTTCGGCTCAGGTCATGATCTCCCAGTTTGTGAGTTTAGGCCCCACATTGGGCTCTGTGCTGACAGCTCAGAGCCTGGAGCCTGCTTCAGATTCTGTGTTTCCCTCTCTCTCTGTCCCTTCCCTGCTCATGCTGTCTCTCTCTCCCTCTCTCAAAAATAAATATTTTATATAAAAAAAAGTATTAATGAAGGAGACCAACTGGTCAAAAGACCACAAATATTTCTGGGAGGAGTGTTACAATACAGATCTGAGCTGGGTGCTCCTTACTCTAGCTGGGAGACCAGGGAGTGCTTCATAGAGGAGACGGCATTCGACCTGGGTCTTGAAGGATGAGTAAGAGTTCCCTGAGTGGGCAATAAGAAGGACATCCAGACTGAGGAAATACCTGAGGGAATGCCCTGAGACCGTTGTTGTGGTCATTTACAAGGACCCACGCTAGGCAGAGGGTGGCAGATGGGAATAGGTGTTGTATCTTCCCAGCCCTAGAAAAGACTAGTATTTTATCTGGATCCCTATCTTCCATATTAGCATCCTACTAGCTGAATAGAGGAGGTAGAGTTTATTGCTGGGAGAAAAATCTTGAAAAAACTCATACACAAGGAAGACACGGATGCATGCATGAAAAAAAATTAAAGTCAAATGGCCCACAGTAGCACTTGGGGAGTAGAAACGTGATATTTTATTTTATTTTATTTATTTATTTTTTAACATTTTATTTATTTTTGAGACAGGGAGAGACAGAGCATGAACAGGGGAGGGTCAGAGAGAGGGAGACACAGAATCCGAAACAGGCTCCAGGCTCTGAGCTGTCAGCACAGAGCCCGATGCGGGGCTTGAACCCACGGACCGCGAGATCATGACCTGAGCCAAAGTCGGCCGCTCAACCGACTGAGCCACCCAGGTGCCCCAGAAACGTGATATTTTAAATTTTCGGGTCATCACATTTGAAAAAATGAAACAGCTAAAATTAATCTTAATAAAATATTTTCTTTAACATGATACATTCAAAATATCATATCATTTCAACGTGGAGTTAACATGAAAATTTACTGACTGAAATGTGAAGTTCCTATTTGCACGCTCATTCCCTGACATGTGTCTCTTACACTGACAGCACATGTCACTTAGGATTAGCCATACTTTACGGCTCAGGAGCCATGTGTGGCCAGTGGCTACTATACCGAACAGTGCAGCCTAGACTCCTAAACTCTGTAGCACTAGGGGGCCCAGGGGTTTGTCCATTCATCAGGGTTCTCACACTGGGGCCTCGAGGATGTACAGTTGGCAGATACTTTGTATTTGGCTCTTTGAATTTTCCTGTACCATGTCTTAAATCAGGTGTTATGCTTAGTCAGTTTAGCATCTTTTCTCCAGACCTGGCTCACTTCACTCATTGGGCCTGGCTGCACTCATGTAGTCTGGCTGCAGACATTTGCGTCTGAGAGCCCCAGATCAGAAATCTTCAAGAAATGGCAAGTGTTGGTAAGATCAAAAGTAGAATGGACCTGGGGCACCTGGGTGGCTGTGTCAGTTAAGCATCCGACTTCGGCTCAGGTCATGATCTCACCATTCCTGAGTTCGAGCCCCATGTCAGGCTCTGTGCTGACAGCTCGGAGCCTGGAGCCTGCTTCAGATCTGTGTCTCCCTCTCTCTCTGCCCCTCCCCCGCTCATGCTCTGTCTCTCTCTCTCAAAAATAAATAAACATAAAAACAAGTAGAACAGACCTAGAGAGCAACCAGGCCATGGTTGGCAACCCTCACTTGTGTTACAGAATCATCTGGAGCACTTTTTTTTTTAAGTTTATGTATTTATTTATTTAGAGAGAGAGCACGCAAGCGAATAGGGGAGGGGCAGAGACAGAGGGAGACAGAATCTCAGGCAAGTTTTGTACTATCAGCACAGAACCCATTGTGGGGCTCGAACCCACAAACTGTGAGATCATGACCTGAGCCGAAAGCAGAGTTGGACGCTTAACCGACTGAGCCACTCAGGCGTCCCTTTCTTTTTTTTTTTCTTTTTTCTTTTTTTTTTTCCGAGAGAGAGAGAGAGAGAGAGAGAGAGAGAGAGAAAGAAAGGGTATGCACAAGCAGGGGAGGGGCAGAGAAGGAGGGAGACAGAGAATCCTAGGAAGGCTCCCTGCTTTTAGCACAGAGCCCAATGCGGGGCTTGAACTCAGGAACCGTGAGATCATGACCTGAGCCAAGATCAAGAGTCGGACGCTTAATCGGCCGAGCCCCCCAGTTGCCCCTGGAACACTTTTTAAATATACCATTTCCTTGGCCCCACCCTTAGAGATTGTGACTCAGTTGGTCTGAAGTGGGGATGGAAACCAAGTATTTTTCAAAAGCTTTACAATGTGATTTTTGTTCACTTTCTAACATGCTACTGCTTTAAAATAACCAGTCCAGAGAGGCCGTTTGTTTGGCCAGGGTCACAGAGTATGCCAGCCTCCTAATTCTCAACCCACTGCTGTTTTCCCCAAACAGCACGGAGGGCAGAGGAGCCTTTAGAATCTTCCTGAACATTCAGGAGGCGTTGCGTACATCAGGAGCTTGGAGTAGAGAGTCAGGAATCTGTAACCACTGTGTTGCCTCTTCAACAACAAAGCCCTTGTCGGTTTACCACTCTGGGAAGATTGCCAGGCTCAAGTATTAATAATAATCTCTTTGTTTTTTAAATGCCTTATAATTGCATAAATAAAGCTTACTTTCTCTTCTTTAATGGTAATGAGGCTTATTTGACTGATTGGTTGATTAATAATACTCTAATTCCCTTGCCGACAAAACAAAAAGGCCAAAAGTGGATGCCGGGTGCCAGTGGCTTGGGATAGGAGCAGTGATTCCAGCCATCGTTAAGCTGCTGCCCTGGTATCTCAGGGAGGAGGGTAGCACGGTTTCTGTACAGACAGGCACTGCTGAGTAAGGGCCACAGTCAGCTTGAGGAAGCTGGCCCCTGCATTTCCCATGGGGATGTTCCTCAACACCTTCTTCTTCACATTATGCAATGCCCATCCTGTGACAGCCTGTGGAAGATACTACTCTCTGGTTTAATACCCGTAACATTTGCACTCATTGTGGGATAGCATCCTGTGTATACTTGAAGGCATTGGAAACTCTGAAACTCATCACGTTTGCTGCTTCCCATTGGCTGCCGGGAAACTCAGAGTCAAATCAGGGTCCTACCAGCCAGAAGCATAAAGTTCTCGGCATCTGTTTGGTGTAATAACAACAGCTCACATTTGTTGAGCGTTTACCATCTACATGGACTCCTTGTACTTTACTTTCTGCAAACTGCATGTTCCTGAAAAACTAAAGTGTAAATCTCCCTTTTATAAATCAAGCAATGTGTTCAGTGCCCTTGGGGAATAAGGAAACTCACTTAAATCGGAGATCCCTGCACTGTGAATAATGACCTCCTTACTCCACTGCATTTGCAGTGTCATTTGCTGGTTTTCAGACTCTCTCTTGACCTACAGAGGAGGCCAGCTGGGCCCGGCTGCTGCCTCCAAGTTGGCTGTGAACTCCAGCTCTCTTTTTGTGAGCCCAGAACAGCCCCTGCTCCAGCTACGAATCACCAGAGCTGAGCTCTGCCAGGGGCCCATGGTTGTGGGTGGCTTTGCATGGACACACATTGGCCCAGAGGCAAAGGGAAACTGAAGGGCTTTTATTGGTCACCTGCCTCCTTGCTGTGGGTTCCTGATAGATAGCAGATGGAGAGACGGGGGAGTTAATGAGGTCGGCATTCTGGCCAAATGCTTTCCATCTTCCTCTCGCCACTGAGCCCATTGGAAAAGAATGTTGTGCTGGGCAGGCGGTTCAGGGAGAGCTAGCTAAGCTGAGCCTTCACCAAAGGTATTGGAAGGGGTGGGAGGTGGTAGCTAAAGGAATAGGGTGCACTGATTCATTTCAGCTCAATTCAGTGAGTATTTACTAAGCGCCTTCCATATCAGTCACCTTTAGGTGTCCCCTGATGAATTCCTAAAATGCCCTTCTGTGTAGTTTTCAGTATCCCTATGCTATAGCTGAGCTATTTAAAGGCTCGGAGATGTTAACCAACTTGGCCAAGATCACATAGTCAGCCTAGGACTTGGCTGGGGTTTGAATCTAAGTATCTCTCTCTTCCTCTGAAAACCAAATACGCCAAGCTGCTTCTTACCACTCGCTGTATCACACATTCCTTCTTAAATTGTTTTCAGAGGTGCATCTTAAGGTCTCATTTCCGAAGCATCTCTTCCTGCTATAGTGAGGAAATGGGGAGGGAAAGAGACTCATCTTCAAAGCACTGGGGGAAAGGGATGGAACGAGCCGTTTACACTTAGAAATTTGTTTTCAGTTCTCGCCAGGGCTAGTAGTAATTTAATCATCAAGGCTGGCGTCCACTGCCTTGGGGCCTCCCTGCCCCGAGCCAGATGTTTTTGCTGAATCTGGTAATTTTCAAAGAAAGGTCCAGATTGGAGTATCAGATCAGTGGCTGGCCTCCGTGAATAGGACTCAGACAGACACTGGAAACTGTCAATGAATTGTGTGCTACACAGCAGTTGACAAGTCTGTGCCTTTCTGTGCTGTCTCTCACGGCAGCCCTGCGAGGCAGCCATCGTTATGGCTCCATTTTGCTGGGGAGAAAACTGAGCCCGCAAGACTTTCCAAGTCAAGTGCAGAGCCGGGACCCGTCCTGACTAGGAAGATGCGAGCCTCATGCCTGGCACTTATGGGCACTCACAAACCACTGTAACTTCAAGTTCCTAGCTCTGAGGCTTTTTTTCTTCCATCACATCGTCTCTGCCTTGAGAAAAAGCAATCTGTCCTGAAGGCTATTTTTCTCAACACGTAAGAAAACCCTTGCTGGGCTGTGATCTCATGTTCCTCCACAGGCCCCTTTGGAGTCTCCACGGACCATGCACATGACTTGCTTTCATCCATCCAGAGGTTATAAGAAACCAAATGTTGGCAGCATAACATCTTTCTTTGGAGGAACTCGGAGGCCTGCCCCCGTATTTGTCTCTAGGGATCAGGGAAGAAATTTGAGAGGCGGTAGAAGGAAGAAGGCACTGGCTTTGTTTTGTCAAGATCTGGGATTTTTTAAACACTTTCATCCCCAACCCCACCTCCTAAGGAAAAAACAATGCCCCAAAATGTGTAAGTCACCATGTCCTATGGTGCCCACAGCTCTCTCTGTGCATCCCCCCCTCCCCCACCGCCGGCTGGCCTCCAGACCCAATGGCGAGTAGGAAGAGACGTTCACAGGGGTCACTGGTGTGGGGCTCAGACCCAAGCTGAGCAAGAGGGAAAGACAGGTCGGAATCTGTAGGAATCATTAGGACAGCTGAGAGACTATAAACTCCAACAATAGGACCAATCAGAGTAAACAGGGAACATAGGAGGGCACCATGGCTCACTGAGTGCCCACGATGCACCAGGTCATTTCCATATGTGTTCCCCTTCTCTTTCTCCATCGACCCCGTGAAGTTGAGGCTCAAGGAGTCACAACAACTAGTCCCAGGCCCATAGCTCGTCAGAGGCAGAACTGAGACCAGAGCCCAGGTTTCTGAGGCCAGGGCTGGAGACACAATCAAGAAGGAGCTAGGCTTGCTAGTACAGTGGCTGTGTCACATAGGCCTAGACCTGTAGCCACTGGTCATACAGACTATTTAAATTTAAATTGGTTAAAATAAAATAAAGCAAAATAAACCAGTCCCTGGGTTGTGGGAGCCACATGTCAAGTACTCAGTTCTACGTGTGCCTGGTACCATATTGGACGGCACAGGTTTATCGCATGTTTCCATCATTGCAGAAGGTTCTGTTGGACAGCACCGGTCCAGAGTTTTGGAGCCAGCCAAACAGGAAAGTGAACAGTTCAAACCTCCTCTGTGTCTGAACCCCCAGCCCAGACCTGGCCCAGAGGGGGAGTGAATGATGCCAACCTCTCCTGCGGGTGCTGTTGGTGGCTGGAGCTCACATTCCTGTGACCCTTGTCATGTGTCACACGCTTTTAGTCTCCCGTAGCTAGGCTTCTCAGTACTGGCTGTGTGTGCCCCACAGCCTCCCACTGGTGTGGATCCCAGATTTTCTGAGTCAGCTCTAAAGTCATACATTTTGTGCCCTCTGTAGAACATTCGGTCCCAATTATTTTATCCTGAATATATCCAGAGCAGGGCCTAGAACAAAAACTATAAACAGTGGTGATATTGTAGCATTGTAGAGAAGACAGACAAGTAAACCATCACTGCTGCCTTGTGATAAGGGTTTGTTACAGGCATTCATTCATTCATTCATAAATAATGATTAGGCCAGCTAGTATGAGTGGGGCATGGCTGATACAGAAAGTGATATTTAGGAAGGAGTGGCTCTTTCCTTGGTAGACAGGGCGAGGGTGCAGACAGAGTCAAGCATGAACAAGGGTTACTGGGCAATACAGCCCCAGATCTTTGTGGTCAGGGGGCCTCCTTGGATGGTCACAGGTAGGGGCAGTGTGCATTCAGGACTCAAAGTCAGAGGGCAGCCCAACACAGTGTAATTGAGTGGGGTACCAGGCCTTGGACCAAGGGTCCTAGGGTTTTAGGGCAAAAGGCAGCTTAAAGTCACCTATCCAACCCCTTCATTTCACAGAGGACAAACCTGAGGCCTGGAGAGAAGCAAGGAAGGAATGCTGGGACTTAGTGGCACTGCTGCTTCCAGAACCTAGGCCACCAGCTTCTAGGCTAGGACCTTCCTCTCCCCTGTTCTATTTGCTACGGGATCGTGCTTCATCTTAGTACATATTCCTTACCACCCTGTAATGTGGCCACTCACCACAAGGGTAACTCCAACCACAACAGTCTTTTAGAATTTGGGTCTTAGGGAAGAAGGGCACAAAGCAGAGGCATGGAAGTGAGACAGGATCCCAAAGGAACCTATTAGCCTCCTAGTGTAGAGGTTATGAATACTAACTCAAGCCAGAAAACCAGGGCTGGGATCCTAGCTCTGCCATTTACTAGCTGTCTGACCTTGGGTGAGTTACTTCATTTGCCTGACCTTTAAGTCTCAATGGGGTGATAGTTACCTACCTTAATAGGCTTGTGCAGCAGAGGAAAGAAGTTATTATATCTGAAGCCTTTAGAAGAGTATCTGGCCTATCATAAACACCATATCTGTGTTAAGGTTGTTATGCCAAAATCTGGGGTTACTGCTTAAGCAGATTTGTCCCCAGTCCTGGAGCTAGCTGTGTGATATGACCTGTGTTCTGATGGGGAAGAGGGCCAAAAGGTTTGCATGCCCAGCACCACTTTGGAAACCTCGAATCCACACTCTGTGTAAGCTGGTTCTGACAACCTCCTGTGTTCCTGCTTAAATCTCCCATAGAGCACGTCCCTGTTCCATCTTGTATTGTAAGTCATTCATTTGGCTTCTCTTCCCTATTAGAAAATACACTTCTTGAGAGCAGGAGCTGAATTTTATTGTTTGGTAACAAAGAAAAGAGTCTCAGACCTTGAGTGAGAAAATACAGATTCAAATGATTCCTTCTTAGTGACGCATCTTTGCTTTGCTTTATTGAATTATAATTCACAAAGCACCCATGTACAATTCAGCAGCTTGTCATAGATTCGCAGAGTTGTGAAAGTGTCACCACAATCAATTTTAGGACATTTCCATCACCCCAAGAAGAAACCCATACCCATTCTCCAGCACTTCCTGGGATGGTGGTGAGCATTATGCATGGGAACAGGCCTTAGCACAAGGCCAGGAGCACAGCTGGTGTCTAAGAAATACCCATCCCACAGGTTCTGGCTCAGGGCTTGGTGCAGAAACATGAAGGCAGCTCTGCTAGGCCCCCTCACCAAAGCCCAAGGAAGCCGAACTCCCTCGCGGAGGTCCCCTGCCAGGCATTGCTTATGCTGTGATGCAGGCTGGGGTTTTGGGCATGGGGTTCAGCAGAGGGGGAGGTATTGACCAGGAAATTCCCCATACACAAAGTCCAGTCTACAGGACTCCTATCAGAAATTTACCAGGAGACGGCCCCCTTCTCCATACCTGTCAGGTCAGGGCAAGCAGAAACAGCAGCCCCTGTGCCTCATGCCAAATTCTTGTTCAAGAATAGCCACTCTGGTGGTGCCTGGGTGGCTCAGTTGGTTAAGCGTCCAACTCTTGATTTTGGCTCAGGTTATGATCTCACCGTTTGATTTGTTGGGCTCTGCGCTGACAGCACAGAGCCTGCTTGGGATCGTCTCTCTCCCTCTCTCTCTGCCTCTCTCCTGCTCGTGTGCTCTCTCTCTCTCTCTCTCTCTCTCTCTCTCTCTCTCTATCCTCTCTCTCTCAAAATAAATAAATAAACTTAAAAAAAAGAAAATAGCCACCCTGGAGCCCAGGGTGATTACAAACCAACTTGGCTGTTGAGTGAAAGTGGTTTCATTCTCTCTCTTTTCTTTCTTTTTTCTTCCAAGAAAAAGAAATTCTGAGCTCGAAAAACATCATTTTCATAACCCAGTTGTCTTCTTGATGAAGGAGCTTTCTGAGGAGAGAAATGGTGTGGCTTAGGGCAGGACTGGTCATTGTCTGCATGTAGGCCCCAAGAAGATGGCACAGAGCCAGGGATCTTGCCTGGGTAACCACAGTGCATGACAATCAAGGGCAGTTCTTGTTTGTTTTCTGTCTTAATTCCTTCCTAGCATCCATTGCAGTGGCAAATGCATAGTAGGTGTTTGGTGGATTCTTG
>NW_026060034.1:0-19500 GCF_023721935.1 Panthera uncia | reverse complement strand
TGGCTGAAGTCGGACGCTTAACCGACTGCGCCACCCAGGCGCCCCTGGCTATTTTTTTTAAAAAACAATTTGCAATATAATTTATTTGGGCTAGTTTGCATTCACCAAATTTCTTTATTTACTGTCTATTGGAAGCAATTTGTCTTCTTTTGCTAATAGGCTTATAAATTTGAGTTTTAAAGCCAATTAAAGAGAAAATCACCAAATGAACTAAGCCTAATTTATTTAGCTGACTAGCTTTTCCTTATGAAAAAACTTATTTTAAATATGAATTTTAGGTCTAATTTTTGTTTTTGATGACTTTCATCGTACTTTAGACTTCAGTGCCTTTGATACATAACCTTTAAATAACTAACCCCATTCTACAGATTATCTCTGATTATGGAGAGGTTATCTTATAAGCCAAAGAATATCAGTCATGAAATGCTCAAAACAAAGTTGTATTAAGGAATTTGTTTACTATTTATTATTTACTTAAACATTTAAAAATGTGTACATGGTTTCAGAAAACATTTATTCAAATCCAGGCTAGATATTGGGGATATAGAGATGAAAAATGTAATCTTTGTTCTGAAGAAGCTCACTGTCTAGTAGGGAATATAGATAAGGAAACCAAGCATTTCATTCTAGTGTGATGAGTAATACAATAGAGGAATTCACATGATATTTAAAGATGAGAGCAGAGTTAGAGGCATGTTGTTTTACCCTGAAAATTATTTTGTTGTCAAAGAAGATTTTCTAAAGGCAGTTATACTTGATGAGTTTCTTGAAGGAAAAGAAGATACCAGCTAGGAGGAAATTATGTGTGTGAGTGTGGGTGCTCGCCTTTACTGTGGCAAATAGAGAAAATAGCATGTGCAAAGACATTAAAGCATCAAATAGCTCTTTATCACTTCTAGCTTTATATAGTGTTTATGTTTAGAAATCATTGATGAGAGGTGGGGGGCAGGGAGATAAATAGGAGCCAGATCGTTGAGAACCTTATACAACATGCTAAACAAAGGACTCTATTCTAGGTTAACATGGACCCACTGAAGAATTTTATACAGCGTAGTTTCTTTCTTCTCTCTTTAAAAAAACAAAACAAAACAAAACAAAACGCAGGCCATCTTTCAATATACATAAACACATGGCCTTCCTTAAAATGTTTTGAAGTTCAAAATAAAAATTGTACTTCAAACAAAGAAATTATAATCTCCAATGAGATTCTCCAAATTATCATAAATATGGTTTGTTTAATTAGAGAAGTCTCTCTATTTTCACCCTTCTTCCCCAACATTTGGATGGGATTATCTGATTTCCTTCCAATCACTTCGTTAAAAATAATAGCTTTAGGATCTGTGTGGAATGTGGATAGAGAAATTTCAGAACAAACTGGGGAGATCTACTTGGAGACTATTGGGCAATGCAGGGAAGAAGTGATTAAGTGCCTGAGCCAAAGGAGCAGTGGTAGGAACTGAGAGGAATGGGTTGATTTAAGAGATCCTAAGAAGGTTAGATCAATAGGACTGGGTGAGAGAGGGAGTGCAAAATGGAAAAGATAAAATGGTTAAAGTTGATTGCTCAGTTACTGGCTTACCCTAATAGTTAGATGGTGACCCTTGTCAAACAGTTTTGAAGGAGTGGGTATGGAAAACAAGTAGGAAAAATGGTGAGTTCAACTGGGGATCTATTGATTTAAAGAAAGATGATGTTTAATGGGCATATGGATACATGGGTTGGAGCTCAGGAGAGATATCTGAGAGGCAAATGTAGATTTGAGACTCACTGCTGAGCAAATGGAAGTTGAAATTACAGGTTTGGTTAAGATGCTTCAGGACAAAGGGTTTACTGGAATCAGAAGAGTACAAGTGAAGGAACTTTGGGAAAACACACATTTACAGGCAAGAGAGGATGATGAAACTTAAAAGAGACTGAGAAAGAGTACCATTGAAGCAGGAATTAAACCAAGACATGCAGAACCATGGAACATGATGGAGGAAGGAATTCAAAGTAAAATAATCACAGTGTCAAAAATGACTGAGAGGTCAAGTAAGATGAGGACCTGCAAGTGTGTTTTCAATTTGCGAATTAAAAAGTCATTGTTGGAGGAGTGCCTGGGAGGCTCAGTTGACTAAGCATCTGACTCTTGGTTTTTGCTCAGGTCATGATCTCATGAGTTTGAACTCTGCTTTGGGCTCTGTACTGGTGGCATGGAGTCTGCTTCGGATTCTCTCTCTCTCTCTCTCTCTCTCTCTCTCTCTCTCTCCTACTTTCCCTGCCTCTCCCCCACTTGTGTTTCTTTCTCTCTTTCAAAATAAACAAATGAAAAAACATCATTGGGAAAGCAGAATCAGACTTATAAATACAGAGAACAAACTGATGTTTCCCAGGGGTGGGCCAGGGTGGCACTGGGAAGTGAGGGGGATGGGCAAAATGGGTGAAGGAGAGTGGGAGATACAGGCTTCCAGTTATGGAATGAGTAAATCAGGGGAATAAAAGGCATATCATAAGAAATATGGTCAATGATGTTGTAATAGTATTTTATGGTGATAGTAACTACACTTGTGAGTATAGCATAATGTATAGAGTTGTTAAACTGCTATGCTGTACATCTGAAATGAATGTAACATTGTGTGTCAACTAAACTAAAAAAATAAAATAAAGTCATTGTTGGCCAGTTTGCCTCATTTGTGAAAATTCAGGTGATGTTTTTTTTTTTTTAATTTTTTTTTAACGTTTATTTATTTTTGAGACAGAGAGAGACAGAGCATGAACGGGGGAGGGTCAGAGAGAGGGAGACACAGAATCTGAAACAGGCTCCAGGCTCTGAGCTGTCAGCACAGAACCCGATGCGGGGCTCGAACTCACGGACCGTGAGATCATGACCTGAGCCGAAGTCGGCCGCTTAACCGACTGAGCCACCCAGGCGCCCCAAATTCAGGTGATGTTTTAAGGATATTTAAGGAAAAGGATTCCTCTTGAAAGGATAAAATGAACCAAACAAAATGAAAAACACTCTGATAACATAAAATTATTTTCCTGTACTTATTTTTCTAAATGGTATCAGACTCTTTGGTTATTTGGTTTAAAAAAAAAATGGAAAGAGTTCTATTTGCTGCATTGATATCCTTATTCAGTCAGTTGTTGATTGTAGTTAATCCATAGAATCAAAATGACAAAACCGTCCTCTCTGATTCTATTTCTTTTCATGATATTATTTGTATTTCCTTCCTTAAATTTTTTTTAATGTTTATTCATTTTTGAGAGAGAGATAAAGAGCATGAGCGGGGGTAGGGCAGAGAGAAAGGGAGACACAGAATCCAAAGCAGTCTTCAGGGTCTGTGCTGTGGGCACAGAGCACGTTGGGGGGCACAACTCACAAGCAGTAAGATTATGACCTGAGCTGAAGTTGACGCTTAACCAACTGAGCCACCCAGACACCCCTTGTGTTTCTTTTCTTAATTTAAATAATTCTGAATGTCATTTTCTAGAATAGCATCAATGGTTCTAAATTTGTAATGTAGGTATTTTGTGAATTTTTTTCCCAGCTTTTTTGAGATATAATTCAAATACAATACCATGTAGGTTTAGGGTATACAATGTGATGATTTGGCATACAAATATATTGTGAAATGATTACCACAATAAAGTTAATCTATCACCTCACATAGTTACCCCCTTTTTTTGTGGTGAGAACTTGTCTTTTTAAGTTTGTTTACTTATTTATTCATTTATTCATTTGAGAGAGAGCGTGTGCATGTGTGTGAGTGGAGGAGGGGCAGAGAGAGAGGGAGAGAGAAACCTAGCAGACTCCTCACTGTCGGTGAAGGGCTCCATGGAGTGTTGGGGCTTGTGGGTGCTCTCGAACTCATGAACCATTAGATCATGGCTTTAGTGGAAATCAAGAGTCTGACACTTCACCGACTGATCTACCTAGGTGCCCCTATGATGAGGAATTTTAGAATATACTCTCGGAGCAACTTCCAAATATACTATACAGTATTCTTAACTATAGGCACCATGCTGTATGTTAGATCTGCAGAACTGGCTCATGTTATAACTAGAAATTTGTACCCTTTGACACCTTCACCCATTTTCCCCACACACTCTTTCCTTGCAGCCACCAATCTACTCTTTGTTTCTATGAATTCATTTCTGTTTTTGTTTTTTAGATTCCACATATAAGTGAGATTACACAATATTTTTCTCTGTCTGACTCATTTTACTTAGCACAATGGTATGGTCCATTCATGTTGTGACAAATGGTAGGATTTCCTTCCTTCTTATGGTTGAATAATATTCCATTGTATATATACCACATTTTCTTTATCCATTTATTGATGGACACTTAGGTTGTTTCTATGTCTTGGCTATTGTAAATAATGCTGCAATGAATACAAGGTGCAGATATCTTTTTGAAATAGCGATTTCATTTCTCAGAGGTGAGATTGCTGGATCATATGGTAGTTCTATTTTTAATTTTTTCTGGAACCTTCCTACTGTTTTCTATAGTGGTTGTACCAATTCGCATTTCTACCAAAGGTGTAGAAGGGTTCACTTTTCTCCACATCCTTGCCAGCATTTATCTTTTGTCTTTTTGACCCATTCTAACAGATGTGAGATGATATATATAGTGTGAAATGTAACACTAACTTTGGATGAAATTAAGAGAATTCAATTTTTTAAACCCCCCAGAATCTCTCAGAAAGAGGGACTTTCCTAAGTTAAACAATAAATTAAAAGCATCAAGGAAAATTTGTGCCCAGAGCTGGTCTTTCCTCCAGCTGATTTAAGTTTTTCAGTTTAACTCTTAAATGTGGAAATAACTGTACGTCAAGTTTGAATCTGTTGCCAATAAAGACAGGAAAGGGGAAGAAAATATAAAGACTTACCTGTGTTACTTAACAGTATTGTTGTAAACAACAGCATAATTTCGATTTCAAAGTAAAACAATTACAAAAACTCAAAATAGCTATGGGAAGTACAGGAGAGCAGAGAAAGCACTGATCTCTATGCCAAAGATGAAATTTCATGAGGAGAACAGGTGAAAAAGTGGCAGCAGGAGCAATGTTTAGGGCCTCGGAATGGCTGGGATGTTTCCAAGAGGTGACTCACTTCCTGAACCAAGACTGTGTGATTTGTGTTTCCTAGATATACAGCACCTGTATTATACATGGTTAGAAATGTTGGAGAAGTTAAATTGATTACTTACTTCATTCCAGGCCAGTGCAAATATTTCCCAGAAAATAGAAGAACATCTCTACCATTAACAAAGGAAAGTTTCAGAAAATGTAGCACTTCCTAAACCAAGGTCTTTTAGGTAAATGACTAGATGTATTCCTACTTCTGTGATCTCTTGTTCACCCAATGGGCAGAGACAAGGCTAATGAGAACAATTTCTATTCTCTCAATGAATCTAGCAGAGCTGGTTGAAACTCTTGGCCTTTAGAACATCTTCAGGGCTCTGATGTCCTCTAATCCAACTTGTGAAGGATGGAAGAGCTCTTGTCTCTCCTAGATCAGAGAGGCATCCTAGGCTTTAGGTGATGGTTAGATGCACAAAAACGTTCCAGAAATTCCTCATGAAACTATGTTTGGAAGTAATCATTTCCTTTTTAGTTCTAATTGATTTAAAAAAATGTTTCATGAAGAAACCAATTAGAAGTTTTACCTAAATATTTCAATAATCTAGCACTGTGTATTTGACTTAAGATAGCCTTGAAAATCACTATTTATGTCTATATAAGCACATGGATCACATACACATGAACATAAGATTTTCAGGGTGTGACTCAAGGAAATATACAATTATACTCTGGTGGAAAATTTTGGTTCCTGATATTTAAAGTTATAGCATAATTTCCTTCTTGCTAGATTTGAGTTGAAAAATTTTATGAGAGCTATGCAAAGTTAGAGAAAACACACACTTCCTTAGAATGATTATCAACCAAAAGATAACCAAAGATTGGTTATCAACAAGGAACAGACAATTGTTCAAATTTCATTCCATAACATTTGTTACCAGTTTTTTTGGTAATTTTTTAAATACTTATTTTTTGAAAGAGAGGAAGAGACAGTGTGAGCAAGGGAGGGGCAGAGAGAGAGAGGGAGACACAGAATCTGAAGCAGGCTCCAGGCTCTGAGCTGTCAGCACAGAGCCCAATGTGGGGCTTGAACTCATGAACTGTGAGATCATGACCTGAGCCGAAGTCAGATACTTAACTTGACTGAGACACCCAGGCACTCCAATTTATTATCAGCTTTGAATATGTGAGGGTTGCTGAAATTAAAAAGTCTTAGAGTATAAAAATCTCCCCTTGGAAAGAATAAAATTGCCACTAAAAATGTTGAGGCAATTCCTTAGCTCTTGTTTGTCAAGCTCTGGTTACAGAGGATGACATCTTTCTGATGCCCAATGTCTACTATTCTTTTTCAAAATATTCAGTGATTGCATATTTGCCAGCAAATAACCCTTGCCCTGGTTTTACTTGACAAAAGTCTTAATCATTTTAAGGTTCTTTCTGAAATGTCCCTTCTTCACGAAGCCTTTTCTGAATCTTTTCAACTGAGTGTAATCTCTCCTTCCTCTGACTTGACTCTACCAGTTACCTTACTCTTCACTTTGTTACATTTATTTGCTTAATCTGTTCATTTTCCACACTATTTTTGACAAATTTCCTTCAAGGCATAGAATTTCTTTTTCAGCTTTGTATTCTGTATCCTTAGCTCAATTTCAGACAGACAGACAGACAGACAGATAGACAGACAATGTTTGAATATTATTTTCAATCAAAATTACATAGAGGAGAAGCAGACAGACATAAAAGACATAAAAGCAGACACACATAAAAATTTTGAAAGACAGAGAGAAAACGCAATTGAGCCCAAAAGATCATCTGCAGCATACTAATGGTATATAAATGGAAGTATTATGCCAATCCATGTGGGAAATAGGTCATTTTTGGTTAGCACATGCTTTTTTACTCTTGTCATAATAGCTTGTTTATTATATTTTGGTCTTAATTCACTTGCCTCATACTGCTGGGTTTGTCTCAGGCATGCCAGAGCAGGAAATGTTTAGGAGTTTACTTATGGAATCCAACTTGTTTTAATTTCATGATCATCTTATCCCTGAATTTTTCATTTTATTATTTGTTTATTTATTTTAACTTACATCCAAATTAGTTAGCATCTAGTGCAACAATGATTTCAGGAGTAGATTCCTTAGTGCCCCTTACCCATTTAGCCCATCCCCCTCCCACTACCCCTCCAGTAACCCTCAGTTTGTTCTCCATATTTATGAGTCTCTTCTGTTTTGTCCCCCTCCCTGTTTTTACATTATTTTTGCTTCCCTTCCCTTATGTTCATCTGTTTTGTATCTTAAAGTCCTCATATGAGTGAAGTCATATGATATTTGTCTTTCTCTGACTAATTTCACTTAGTATAATACCCTCCAGTTCCATCCACGTAGTTGTAAATGGTAAGACTTCATTCCTTTTGATTGCCAAGTAATACTCCAGTGTGTGTGTGTGTGTGTGTGTGTGTATGTGTGTATACATACCACACCTTCTTTATCCATTCATCCATGGGCTCTTTCCATACTTTGGCTATTGTTGATAGTGCTGCTATAAACATGGGGGTGCATGTACCCCTTCGAAACAGCATACTTGTATCACTTGGATAAATACCTAGTAGTGCAATTTCTGGGTTGTAAGGTAGTTCTATTTTTAATTTTTTGAGGAACTTCCATACTGTTTTCCAGAGTGGCTACAACAGCTTGCATTCCCACCAGCAGTGCAAAAGAGATCCTCTTTCTCCGCATCCTCGCCAACATCTGTTGTTGCCTGAGTTGTTAATGTTAGCCGTTCTGACAGGTATGAAGTGATATCTCACTGTGGTTTTGATCTGTATTTCCCTGATGATGAGTGATATGGAGCATTTTTTTGTGTGTCAGGTGGCCATCTGGAAGTCTTCTTTGGAGAAGTGTCTATTCGTATCTTTTGCTCATTTCTTCACTGGATTATTTGTTTTTTGGGTGTTGGGTTGGATAAGTTCTTTATAGATTTTGGATACTAACCCTTTATCAGATATGTTATTTGCAAATATCTTCTCCCATTCCCTTGCTTGCTTTTTAGTTTTGCTGATTGTTTCCTTTATTGTACAGAAACTTTTTATTTTGATGAGGTCTCAGTAGTTCATTTTTGCTTTTGTTTCCCTTGCCTCTGGAGACGTGTTGAGTAAGAAGTTGCTGTGGCCAAGATCAAAGCTTTCTCCTCATGGTTTTTGATGGCTTCCTGTCTTACATTTAGGTTTTTCATCCATTTTGAGTTTATCTTTGTGTATGGTGTAAGAAAGTGGTCCAGGTTCATTCTGTCCAGTTTTCTGTTTTTGTGCCATTATCCCTGAACTTTTAATCAACTATTCAGTTCATTTTGATCTTTGGCTTTTGTATACTTCCAAATCCTGGAAGTAATGTTGCTTCTTGCTTTGGATCCCATTTTAGGACCTTCAATTCTGTGAGTTTTGAGTCCCAAATCCCTCTTGGCTCTCTCAATAACTCATAACCCTGGCATGACCTTTGTAAGGTTCTTCTTAGGTATTTTATTAGATTAAAGAGAAAGTTAGGTAGGAGAATAGTACAAAAGAAAGTAAATTTGACTGCCTTTAAGTGTTACCTAAATTTATGTGACCAATTGGGGCAACTGTCTGTCTCAGTAGGTGGAGCATGTGACTCTTGATCTTGGGGCTGTGAGTTTAAGCCGCACATTGGGTGTAGAGATTACTTAAAAAAATAAACTTATGTGATTATTATCATGTAACTCTTGCTGCTGTCTTTGCCCTTAATTTTTCCTGATAGTCTTTGCTGTGCCAGGTGGTTCTGAAATCTTAGTGCCCCTTTTGCATCTGTAATGATCTCCATAGATCACATGCAGTCCAAAATAATCAAGCTTGGGTTTCTATCTTCTTGATTATTAATTGACTATACTTTGTAATATTCATAAGTAAAAATTTGCAGTCAACTTATAAGCAATTGATGCAATTTGAAGGACATGAGAATTTATTTCCATGGAATTTCAAAATCAAAGGAGATAAAATTTCAGAAAGCAGTATTTTAACCCTCAAATCCTCTGATTTTTAGAAGTTCTTAAAGGTATAAGAAATGGGATATTCTGTGATAATAGCCTTTAGGAAATAAAGACCTGAGTAAAAATAAATTAGTAAGAAGGTAAATTAAATATTTAAAACCCTAAATATGGATGATAAAAATGATGTCCTTAACATTAATTTATTTGAATAAACAAAATAATTTTGAAATAGTTCTACTTTTATAACTTCTAAAGCAAATTATAAAATTAATTATACCCTATAAAGTAAATTTCTGTTTTTTAGTGTTTATTTTGTGTGTGTGTGTGTGTGTGTGTGTGTGTGTGTGTGAGAGAGAGAGAGAGAGAGAGAGAGAGAGAGAGAGAGAGATGGCAGGAGGGAGAGAGAGCAGGGTTTGGGGAGAGACAGAGGGAGAGAGAGAATCCCAAGTAGGCTCTGCACTGCCAATGCAAATTCAGGTGCAGGGCTCAGACTTACAATCCATGAGATCATGACCTGAGCCAAAACTGAGAGTTGAACACTTAAACAACTGGGCTGCCCAGGCACCCAAGTAAATTTCTTTACAATAAATCTTTCATTTAAAAATGGCACCCTATGGGAATGCAAGCTGGTGCAGCCACTCTGGAAAACAATATGGAGGTTCCTCAAAAAACTAAAAATAGAACTACCCTATGACCTAGCAATTGCACTACTAGGCATTAATCCAAAGGATACAGGTATGCTGTTTTGAAGGGGCACATGCACCCCCATGTTTATAGCAGCACTATCAACAATAGCTAAAGTATGGGAAGAGCCCAAATGTCCATCGATGGATGAATGGATAAAGAAGATGTGGTGTGTATATATATATATATATATATATATATATATATATATATACACACACACACACACACACATATATATACAATGGAGTATTACTCAGCAACAAAAAGAATGAAATCTTGCCATTTGCAACTATGTGGATGGAACTGGAGGGTATCATGCTAAGTGAAATTAGAGAAAGACAAAAATTGTATGAATTCACTCATATGAGGACTTTAAGATACAAAACAGATGAACATAAGGGAAGGGAAGCAAAAATAATATAAAAACAGGGAGGGGGACAAAACAGAAGAGACTCATAAATATGGAGAACAAACTGAGGGTTACTGGAGGGGTAGTGGGAGGGGGGATGGGCTAAATGGGTAAGGGGCACTAAGGAATCTACTCCTGAAATCATCGTTGCACTAGATGCTAACTAATTTGGATGTAAATTTAAAAAAATAAAAAATAAAAAAAAAATGGCACCCTAGTATCACACAATTGTAAATATTAGAGCTCATATTTGAAATATAAGTTTATATTCTTTCTACCATCATCACAGATGGAGTACCTAAGTCTAAGGAATAACACTCAAACACTTGTTGATGTGTGCTTGTGTGTTAGAGAGAGAGGGAGGGAGGAGGGAGGAGGAGAGAAACACCGAGAGGCTTGAGCTTATGTTTGGGTGTCCATATTCAATTACCTTCACATTAATTATTCTTTGTGGAGATCTAAACGTCCTTCCCAAACTGCTCATAAGGATACTTTTTGAGGTCTGTTGGCTGCTGCTGCAAAGTCTTGAAGATATTTATACTTACTTCCAGAGCATTTAAAAACTTAGAGTTCTAGGAAAATTTAGATATAGATTCTCTTAGAATAGCTGGACCAGCCAGAATTTTTGTGACATTAATATTCAGCTCAAGGGAATTTTACCAAGGTCTGGGTTAGAAAATTTCAAACCAAACAAATGGTGCACAGGGAAGACCCTGGAATAAAGAAAGAAAGCCATTTGAACACAGACTAGGGGTAGTAATTGGGCCCAGAAATCACAGCCTAAAAAACGCGTAGGTTGTATTACAAAGGCAAAATCAGCAATGAAAGACATCTAAGCCAAGTGAGTAAATCAAGATCATGTATGACAATGCTCATGAATCAGCATAAATAATTGTAACACCAAAGATGGCCAGAAACACGTGAGCGGGAGACTCAAGTAAATTGTTGCATTTTGTGTTTTACTTCAATCTCTGTCCTTCCTTTTTCCTTTTCTTCTTCCCTCCCTGACTTCCTTCTTCTCTCTCTCCCTTCCTACCTTCCCTCCCTTTTTCTTTAACTTCCTGCCCTCTTTCCCTTCCTTTTAGAAAAATAACCTCTATTATGTGCACCATGCTAAGCACTTATAAAGTTGAATAAGATGTGTTTCCTGCCTAAACAGAGTTCTTAGTTCTTGAATCTAATGCTGAACACGTGGTTTGTGCTGTGAAGAATTATGTGCTTATGGGCAGAAACTCCACCCCTGACCTTTAAACTGAAATGATTGTTCCAACTGATGTAATGTGTGTATATCATGATGTTATACAGTAGAATTCACTTGTAATAGTGGAGCTGAGAGACTTGGATAATGGCCACATGTAGATTTAGTGATCAAATGAGAGAAATTCATAAGAGGATGTTATTTTCTTACAGTATAGCTGAATCCTTGCTACTATAAGAAATATTAGGATGACATTTCATAGAATTACACAAAACACATTTAACTACCATTATAATAGCATGGTATAATAACAAATCCATACTTGGATAGAATACATGCTTAGGCTTAAAATGCATTGTATTTCAAGTTGAACTTCATGACAGCTGAATAAGGGATATGAGATTGCCTTTTAATGAGCTAATTCCTTCCCAATTTTAAGACTGATGAAAGGTCAACCCTTTCAGATTGCACAGCACACACTTGTAAGAAACCCTTATAAATCATTCCCATGTTCAAAAGCAAGGAACTATAACACAACTCCATGTATTAAACCAAAAGTACCTTTCAAAATCGGGGAGAGAGGAGCAAATGTTCATAGTGACAATATGCTAAGTGCATTATGAAATAGAAAATTTACCTTGGTAGTTTCTCAGTGGACAAGGCTTGGATAACATAGAAAGTTATTCCTTAGGGGATATCAAACCACACAGAACACTTCCCATTTGGGTGTAGATATCTGTGCCGTCTGTTGAGTTCTAGGTGTTTAGTTCTTTTCTTGAAACCCAGAGTTCAGAAAATGTATACTCTATACAGCATGGCTCTAATGGATCAGTTTTACACAGGGGTTGCCTGAATATTTCTGAAACTTGTTTAGAGAGATTGAAACATACCACGTGTTACACCTGAAACCAATACCGAATCTGGGAGTAGGTAGTTGGTATTGGTGGGTGGCCAGAACTTGGAATTCATCTCCAAATTTCAAAGGAGATTCAGAAATGTGTTTCTAACAAAATTGTAGTTAAAGAGGGAATGGCAACAAGAATATAAATTGCTGTAATATTTTTGAACGAGAAGTTATTATTAAACACTCACTAGCATTAATCAGTACTTTCTATATGCCAGAAACTATACGAAATATTTTTTTACTATGTGTCAGGAGTCTTAAAGTGTTAATTTTCTTGACCTAGTATTTTTATATCTAGGAGCTTCTGCTATACTAATAATCAATGATCCATATAAAGGATTATGCACTAAGACATTTGCTACAACATTATTTATATAGCATAGAATCTGAAACAAATATCCAACAATAAAGAATGCTCAGGTAAAGTTACATGATGGGATAATTATGCACTCATTGAAATCACGTTTGCAAAGAATACCTAATAAAATTGGGAAATGGTCTCCGTGCAACAATGAACAAAAATAAAGTTGGGTGCAAAATAATAAAGTATCTTCTATGTTATAATAAACATGTATTTTATAAAAGGACTTAATGGGGAAGACACAGTAAAACATTAATTATGGTTTTGTCTGGGTGATAGAAACTATGAATGACTTTACTAAGTCTTCTGAAACACATCACTGCAATTTCCAAATTTTCCACACATATACCTTAAGTTTATAATTAGAAAAATAAGCTCAGGAAAATTTCTGACAACATACTGGCTTCTCTATAGTAAGATTCCCTTCACCTATCTCCCTGTCTAACTACCTTGTCAATGGGACCTCCTGCTCATCTGGTAATTCCTTTGAGTTGATTTTTGGATCTCCATGTTAGATAGATTTTCTTCTGGACTGTGAGTACTTAGTTTCCTTAAGAAACCATTCCCCATGGTAGATTGTTGATAGTGGCACCTTCCTTTGGTGAAGAGACCCTTCAGGTAAACTATTCCATTCTACCTTTAGTTACTCACTGACATCCTGGCTAGCTTTGAATTTTACTGACATTACCTCTGGGGATGTAGTGAGTGTCTCAAAAAGGTACTTGAAATTTTGGGATGTCAACAGGGGAAGTCTGGTAGTCCTTTACTCTCAGAGGCTTGGTTATACCTCTCCACACCTACGATCTATTTTGAAGACTTGACTGGCAAAACAGCCTACAAAAATGTTTTCATACAAGTCTCTAGGATTCCTAAGTAAATTAAGAATAAGAGACTTTGAGATTAAAAGTCAGTGGCTGTTACAGATCTTGGAGCATTATGGGGACTAAAGAAGTACATGATGAAGGAAGGGACATGGGGAGATAAAGGTAGCATTCACTATAATAAATATTTTTATTAATGAAAAAGTATTGCTTTTCAGAGGATAGGATGTGTAGAAGACATAGGAAGGAGGTAGAGAAATCGGTCTAAAGTAGGGAAAGTTTAGGGACAGTGCCCTGTCTTGGGACAAATACTCAGAATTGATAAGGGACAATGTAGGCTGATATTCTATAAATGGACACAGAGATGTTTGACATCAACTCTTCATTGAGAGAAATCATAAACTCCTTCTTCTAAAGATTCAAAGAAGTAAGATTACTTATGACCCAGACCTTCTATGGCTGAGTGTAGCACATTGGATAATGGTCACTGAAAGATCTCAATTCCTAATCCCCGGAATTTGTCAATGTTACTTTATTTGACAAAAGGGGTCTTTGTGGAGGTGACTACATTAAGGATCTTGAGATGAAGAGATTTCCCTGGATTATCTAGTGGAGCCTAAATACCATCACAAAAGTCCTAATCACTGTATAAGCTAGAGGCAGAAGGAGACTTTATACAGACACACTGAAAAGACATACAGAAGAGGAGATAATATGATCATGGAGGCAACGATTAGAGTGGTGCCATCAGGATCCAAGAAAATGTTTAGAGCCACCAGCCGGTGGAAGAGGCAAGGGTGGATACTCCCCTGAGGGCTTTGGAGAGAATGCTGCCCGCTGACACCTTGATTTCAGACTTGTGGCCTTCAGCGCTGTGAGAGAAGATATTCCGTTGTTTTAGGCCACTAAGTGTACGGTAATTTGTTCCTACATCCTCAGGAACTGAATACATAAAACAACTCTTACTTTGGAGAACAACCTCTTATAGTTGGTTGGTGAGAAATGTGATTCTAAATGTTGCACTTGTGATACTGTGCAAAGTGAAGTCAATTTTGAAGAGCAGGTAGGCAGTGGTGGTAGGTACCTGGGAGCAAAACAGTAACATTAGCTCTTGGAAGAGAACTGGAGAGTGAATGGAGGGAAAATAAGAGGTAACGGGTCTCCTTTTCCAGTGCCCTAGTTGCTCTTTTATTTGAAACGTTAAATCTCACCAGCTAAGTGAGATGAAATTATTCTACTTACAACACTGGGAGGGAACTGGAGCCTGATACTCTGTGGGTCATGTACCCAAATCCTGAATTATTCTTCAAAATTTCATAGCTGGGTAAACAGAATCTATACTGTCAGTTATCAACATGGAAACCAATGGAAGGAAATTTGTCGAACTCATCTTTTTGGACTTGGAAAGCGATCCTTTTTTTTTTTTTTTTTTTTTAAGGAAATGGTTTAAATTACTTGTTTAAGAACAAAAGAAAACAAAAAGAACTGGCTTCGAAACTTGAACCTGATCCACTCCAAAGCATTCTTTCCTCAAAACTACCTGGTGGATGCCAGACCTAGTAAATTTACATTTGACAGAGAAATAGACAAGTTTTCCCTGTGACACAAAGGCAACATTATAATCTAGCTGTCGGGGCCTTCGCTCCACTGATGCAGGGAGATGTGGGGCAGATGCAGATAACTCAGGGAATCCACCTGCAGCGACAGTCTCAGGGAGCCTCCCTCAGTTAGTTGAAATCCCAAACGCTTATCACAAAAGCCAGAGAAATTTGATAACTCCCTGGCAGTGGTGACCAGACTTATTCTTGCTAGAACGAGAGTGATATTGAGAGGTTGACATACTCTTAAAGCGATCAAAAGGGAAATGCAAAGGCTTTCTTTTCAGAGGGCCAAATCACACTGAGTTTGGTCAGATAGTGTGAGGGGCCCAGTGAAGTTGGTTTTTGGAATATGTAAAATAAGTTGGGAGAGAAAGGAAAAGATGGAAAAGAATGGGGTATTTATTTACTGAAAGCACCAATGAAATCAATCCCCTCTGAGCGTAAAAGGAGGACAGGAGGCTGCTCGGCTAGGGATTCAAGTGTGTGGGCTCAGGATTATTTCTAGAGGACCCTTAGTGGATATTTGCCATGGTATGCCCTGAGGGTAATAGAATGATTGTGTCAGTTATCACAAAATAACGGATTAAAAAATCAATATTGATGTTAATGAAAGTAATACATATCATTATTTAAAAATAAGGCAACAAGAATTGTAATAAAGGCATAGAACAAGGAAGGTGATAGTTCCAGGGTCCACTCCTTGGAGTTAGCCACAGTTAACAGCTTCATATACAAGACTGTAGAAGTTAGAACTGATACATTTGAAAATGCCATCCAGCCTATGCCCTTATTTTATAGTGGAGGGAAGTGAGGCACAAACAAAGCACTGAGTTGAAGTTTGCACAGCTAATTAGAAAAAGATCTTTCTTTGCTCTTTTGTCACCTAAAGATACAAATGCTTTTATTCACCTGGCTTTTCTCTTGAGCTACCAGGGACACACATTCTAGACATTCTAAACCTCCTACTAAGTTGACTCAAAGCAAAGAAGGAAATAATACCAAAACATAACTGAGGACAGCTGAAGAGAACTTCTGAGGGTAATCAGATGGTGTGTTGTGATTGAATCATCAGTCTCAATAAGTTGAAGAGGATTCCATTCTTATTTTCAAACTAGAGGAAAACCATAATAGAGTAAATGCCAATCTCCAGAACTTTCTTTGATGCATAAGTGTATTTTTAGCTTTTTTCTCTAGGAAATCAGCCTCTAGTGTCTGCATCATTTTGGCTAGTTTGTACATCCTGCTAATCTACCTTCTGCAGCATCCCCAAAGCTGCTTATTTTATGGCAAATAATATGAGAGCATTTTTGAATTTTCTCTGAGATATCCAAAATTTCACTGAGTGCTGATGCTTTCTCCTCAAAAAGAATCCTCATGATTTATTTCTATAGCTTATAAAAAATATTTAATGCTTAACCTTCCCTAGGAAGTTTGTTTTCAGTATTAGGAAAATCAATCTCAGAAAATTAAATAAAATCATTTACATATTCTTAGCCTATACTAACAACGCTTTTTCTCTTAAATGTATTTCCATTTTTTTTCATGATTCTATGATTTTTCACTCTTTCAAAATAGTGAGTAGGATAAGCAGAAATATGGTCAATATAGCTTTTGCCCCTTATAGTGCCTATTACAGTTTTCAAGATGCCCAAGAAATTGTATATGACAATACTCTAAAGATATTTGTATTCATCGGTCTATATACATGTTTCTTTGTATATGTACAAAAGCATTTGATATAGAATTCAAACATTTCGTTAATAGGAAAGAAGCTTGGACTTTGAGACATAAATTTGGGATTAAATGTTGTCTCCTCCACTTGCTAGCTCTGTGATCTTGGGCAAGTCGCTTAGTTCCTGACACTAACTTTTCCTAAAACATGAAGATAATGACTATCTTGAGGTTTTTGTCACCGGAATTAAATATGTTAAAGAAATAAAGGCCGTGATACAAGGTCTGGTATCTGGTAGGTGTCAGCAAATGGAGATTAGCATTTTTTCTCATAAGTCACGTTACATTTTCATGAAATGAAACAATATTGCCTGAAAACGTCCAGGTAAAATTTCTGTACCAATGTCTTTCCTTTAGAAAATGCTGCTACTTTAGAGATCATTTGTGGGTTATAGCTTATTCAGTCATTCTCAAACTTGCCTCTTCTCCTCTGCTCTATCAGGATCAAAAATAGCTGCTGTGCTATTGTCACTCTCTGGCTCTCCTACTTGTTGATGCATTGTTTCAGATGGATTGTAATATGTTCTAGAGCCATTTGAGGTAGTCCGCCCTTTGCACTTGCCTTAGAATCAACTTCTACAACTGGTTGTCACTTGTTACATTTTTATCAGTTGACCATAATGCTCAGTTGAACACAGATTAGGTTGTCATGCTTCCGGTGTGTCTGAAGTTCAAAACTTTTTACTGGACACATTCTCTTGTCACTTGATGCTAAGAGGAACATGTCAATAGTGAAACTTATCTGGAACCTGAATGTGATGTTATGGATAGAATTAGGTGTCACATTAGAGAGTAGGCAGTAGCGTTGCCTGATAGAACACTGTTTGACTTGGTGCCAAAAGCACATTGGGTTCACTATAGCTGTCTAGCTCGTCACATAGCAGTCTGTCATTTGCTAGCATGCTAAAAATGGAGCAAGAGGCCAGGATTATTTGTAGTTGGAAAAGCTTCATTTGCTTCTTATAGGCTAAATAGATCTTTAATGAATAACTTCTGTAATTTAACCTTGTTTTTAACACATGAAAGGGGAATAAATATTCAGTGATTTGAATGATGGGTTCTCTATAACAATGAAATATTTAAATGCTCTCACCAGGAGCATTAATGGACCATAACGTTTCTTTTGACAACAACAAGTATTTTCTATTCACTGAGAGTAATCTTTTTAAAGCTGAACATAAAATCACAAACATAGCTTCATTTTGAACTTTTTCATACTTAGAAGAGAGATTTTATTCAGGTTGCTCACATAGGTGTTTTCCTTAACTGTTGAATGCATAAAGATCTCTAAATCAGCATAAGTTTTGTGATTAACTTGGAAACAAAACCCTAAATTTTAGTCATGGGCATGAAATGTTTCTTGGAGCAGGAAACTGGAATTTGTTTTCCTCTAGCACTAACTCGTTCATCATTTAATGCCCACTGATATTTAATGTCATATTTTCTTTTTTTTTAAGTTTATTTATTTATTTTGAGAGAGAAAGAGAGCACAAGGAGGGGACGGGTGTGAGAAAGGGAGAGAGAGAACCCCAAGCAGGCTCCCCACTGCCAGCACAGAGCCCAACACAGGGCTTGAACCCACGAACCATGAGATCATGACCTGAGCAAAACCAAGAATTGAACACTTAACCGGCTGGGCCACCCAGGTGCCCCAATGTCATATTTCCAATCATCTAAAATGACGCATAATTTACAAAATATTTCAGTTCTATTGTTATTAAGTGTGGTAGGCTCTATGTAATAACATGAGCCTACTGGTAATGGATTTGCTGAGATGAACTAAAATCTGAGTGAGAGATCTGCCTGTGGAGATTGTCCTGCTTTGAGAGTAAGAACCAAAATGATGGTTTACTCATTTGATTAAAGCATTGAGTTCATGCTCATGTAGTGAACTACTTTTCCTCCAATTCCTATAACCAGGTAATGTGTTTTTGAATAATTTCTTATGGTAAATTGAGATAAGAATAGCCCTTCTATTTCCCTGATGATGAGTGATGTGGAGCACTTTTTCATCTGTCAGTTGGCCATCTGGACGTCTTCTTTGGAGGAGTGTCTATTCATGTCTTTTGCCCATTTCTTCACTGGATTATTTGTTTTTTGGGTGTTGAGTTTGATAAGTTCTCTATAGATTTTGGATACTAACCCTTTATCTGATATGTTGTTTGCAAATATCTTCTCGAGGATGCGGACAAAGAGGATCTCTTTTGCACTGCTGGTGGGAATGCAAACTGGTACAGCCACTCTGGGAAACAGTATGGAGTTTCCTCAAAAAAATTAAAAATAGAACTACCCTATGACCCAGCAACTGCACTACTAGGTATTTATCCAAGGGATACAGGTATGCTGTTTTGAAGGGACACATGCATCCCAATGTTTATAGCAGCACTATTGACAATAGGCAAAGTATGGAAAGAACGCAAATGTCCATCAGCAGATGAATGGATGAAGAAGATGTGGTATATATATATATATATACACACACACACACACACACACACACACACACACACATACATACAATGGAGTATTACTCAGCAGTCAAAAAGAATGAAATCTTGCCATTTGCAACAATGTGGATGAAACTAGAAGGTATTATGCTAAGCAAAATTAGTCAGAGACAAATATCATGACTTCACTCATATGAGGACTTCAAGATATAAAACAGATGAACATAAGGTAAGGAAAGCAAATAATATAAAACATATATATAATATATAATA
>NW_026060033.1:17534-25148 GCF_023721935.1 Panthera uncia | reverse complement strand
AGAGAAACCCCGTCCCTATGAGAGGTTACACCCCCTCCCCAGCCCCCCGCCCCCACGAGCCCCCTTCCCGTCGGTGGATGAGCCTGTTCTGGATGTTTCACACATGTGGACACCCCGTGTGGCCTCTCGTGTCTGGTTCCCTCCCTGAGTGTCGTGTGTCCAGGGTCTGTCCGCAGGGCGGCGGGGGTGGGCGCCTCGCTCCGCTCTGGCTGAGTGGTGGTCCAGCAGGCGGATGGGCCATGTCGTATGTATCCGTTTTGAACTTGGGAGCTCTGACCTCCACATGTCTGAAGTCTCAGTGCCTGACTCGGTCCCTCTCTCCTGCCCTCTCCAGTGCCCAAGGCCCAGTCGGACCAGTGTGTTCCTGACCGAGATCCACGCTGGGAGGTGCTGGACGTCACCAAGAAGGCAGTGGCCAGTCCCCGGATCATCTCCCTGGCCAAGCCCAAAGTGCGCAAAGACCTCAACGAGGGCTATGACCCCTACCACATTTCCCCCGCGTCTCTGGTGGCTCAGGCATCCCCTCGCTTGTACGAGCTGGCCACCCCCAAGAGCATCACCAAAAGAGTGTGAGCGACCCAGGCCTGGCCTCTGAGATCCCATTCCCAGTAAACACCCAACTGCACCCTAACCTTGTGTGTCGTCGGCTCTGAGTGTTTTGGCCCGAAGGCGGGAGGCAGGCTGGTGGCCAAATCGAGGACAAGGAGGAAAATGACAATGTTCATGCTTACATTCAGCCTGGGATTTGTGCGGCCCTGTTAGCTTCCAGATCGCGCTCTCCTGCCCTCTGCGCTTCTCAGGTGCCCACTTCCCTCCCTCGTTCCCTCTGAGTCTCCTGGGTGTCCCCATGCACCTCAAACTCGGTGACCCTATAATAAAATCAGCTGAGGCCTATTGCATGACTTACTGATCTTTCCAGTGACCCAGTGAAGGGGGGCTGTACTTGTGCACATTTTACAGAAGTGGACACTGAGGCTCTCAGAAGTCGGGAAAGACTCACAGCCCCTATCCGAGCCTCCAGGGTGGGGGCGCTGCTCTAACAATTCACCACACACACTGGTTCTGACGGCTCTGGCCTCAGAAGTCCTAACACCCAAGCGTGGGCAGGGCCGGTTCCCCCCGGGGCCCCAGGGAGCCCTGTGTCCCCCTTTTCCGGCTGCCAGAGACGCCGCATCCTGGGCCCGCGGCCCCTCCTCATCCTCACGGCCAGCAGCATGGGGTCTGCGCGGCTCTCTGCCTCCCTCTTGTGAGGACCTCGTGAGGACGCTGGGCCCCCTGGGAACCCAGGGTCACTCTTGCCTCAGGGGTCTTGACAAGGTCCCCCTTTGAGGTGACAAATCCCAGGTCCCGGGACAATGACATTGGCAACTTTGAGAGCTGTTTTTCAGCTGACCACAGCCGGAGAGATATCTTTTCTCTTTCTGAAACTCTAAACAAAGGCTCATATTTTGCTGATTCTGGTCAGGCTACTTCTGGGCTATTTGCTGGGTCCTGACAGTGTGCTGTGATGACCCCCTTAGGCCAGCCCTCCACAAGGGTTCTCCTAGCGCCTGCCAAGTGTCGGGTCCTGAGCCATGAGTCTGAGAATACAAAATTGCTAACAGGCTCTAAGTCACTTAAAGACATTAATTCATTCACTAACAAAGGATATTTGTTGAATACTTGCAGGTGCTCGAGACAGGTGCTCAGAAGTAAAAAGTTAACAGCAAAAATCTACCCTCACCCTCTTGAATGATATGATGACATAAACCAGCAAATAACTGACATTCCAGGAGGCTGGGACCCTAGCTCAGAGCCTGTGGCAATTGTTGCTTAAATATGTACACATTTTAACTTTAATTTAATTTAATTTAATTTTAGTAATCTCTACACCCCGCATGGGGCTTGAGCTCACAAACCTGAAATCCTTGGACCCAGCCAGCCAGGCGCCCCTGCTCTAATGGGTGGACCCGCTGACTTTCTATGCTGCTCTGGGGGGCACAGTTGGGACCACTGAAGACCTTCCAAGGACGTATTTGGGAGGAAGAGCACGAGCGAACAAGCAAGACTCAAACCCCTGTGATGTCGTGAGGTCCCATCCTGAATCTGCCACAGTGGTTCCCTGAAGAACGCCCCAAAGATGTCCCGAAACCTGCGAATCTTATTTTATTTGGCAAAAGGGAGTTTGTAGATGAGATTAAAGATTTTGAGGTAAAGAGATTATCCTGTGCAATACAGTCACACATCCTTAGAGAGGCAAAGGGAGATTTGGCCTCAGAAAAAGAAGGTACTTTCTCTGCCACCAAAGCAAGATGATGTCAAGCCCCGGCTTTGATGGAGGAACGCAGCTGTGGATGGAAACACATTCTCCCCTTAGGGCTTCAGGTTGGAGCAAGCCCCCGCTGGCCCCTTCATTTCTGTCCCCCGAATCACACGTGCGTGTGGATTTTATTGGCTGATTTTGCAGTAATCTGTTACAGCAGCGAGAGGAAGCTAGTACAGATTAGCGACCCTAAAGACGGACTCCTAACAGGAGGCGGAGGGTGAGGACCGTCCTTGGTTGCTGCGCAGCTGGCGGCCCCGCAGGCAGTTCAGGCACACTTCCACCAAGAAAGGGAAGGCGACCCGGCATTTTCAACCTCAGGGGCCTTCAAAACAAGACAGAACAGAAGCTTTAAACCAACTCAGTGTCCGAAATGGTGTGTATGATCTCTGTTCAAAGACCATCTCGTGTTTTAATGTTCTTATACAAGTTGAGAAAAAACAAACTTCACACTGACGTATCTTTATAAAATAAAATTTAACCAGCCGAAGTTTAAATTATTATCTTTTTTAAAATGAGAATTGCTGGTCTTTATTGATTTGTAGAAAGTCTTTAGATACAGAATTATGGAAATTAGCCTTTGTAACATGAGTAGCCAGGTATTTTTCTAGGGTTAGGGTCTATTTATTTATTTATTTATTTTATTTTTTATTTTTATTTTTATTTTTTTAATTTTTTTTTAACTTTTTTTTAAATTTATTTTTGAGACAGAGAGAGACAGAGCATGAACGGGGGAGGGTCAGAGAGAGAGGGAGACACAGAATCTGAAACAGGCTCCAGGCTCTGAGCCGTCAGCACAGAGCCCGATGCGGGGCTTGAACTCACGAACTGCGAGATCATGACCTGAGCCGAAGTCGGACGCTTAACCGACTGAGCCACCCAGGCGCCCCTATTTATTTATTTTTTAACGTACATCCAAGTTACTTAGCATGTTGTGCAGTAGTGATTTCAGGAGTCGAACCCAGTGATTCATCCCCTACGTATAACACTGAGTGCTCATCCCGACAAGTGTCCTCCTTAATGCCCCTCGCCCACTTAGCGCATCCCCCACCCGCAACCCCCCCAGCAGCCCTCAGTTTGTTTTCTATATTTAAGAGTCTCTTGGGGCGCCTGAGTGGCTCAGTTGGTTAAGCGTCTGACTTCGGCTCAGGTCACGATCTCGCGGTTCTTGAGTTCAAGCCCCATGTCAGGCTCTGTGCAGACAGCTCAGAGCCTGGAGCCTGCTTCAGATCCTATGTGTGTCTCTCTCTGCCCCACCCCGCTTCCACTCCGTCTCTGTCTCTCTCAAGAATAAACATTAAAAAAAAGTCTCTTATATTTTGCCCCCCTCCCCGTTTTTATATTGTTTTTCCTTCCCTTCCCCTATGTTCATCTGTTAAGTTTTTAAAATTCCACCTATGGGTGAAGTCATAGGATACTTGTCTTTCTCTGACTAATTTCACTTAGCATAATACCCCCCAGTTCCATCCACGTAGTTGCAAATGGCAAGATTTCGTTCTTTTTGATGGCCGAGTAATACTCCATTTGTGTGTGTGTGTGTGTGTGTGTGTGTGTGTGTGTGTATACCACATCTTCTTTATCCATTCATCCGTCGATGGACATTTGGGCTCCTTCCATACTTTGGCTATTGTGGATAGTGCTGTTTAAATTATTCTCTTGTGATTTAAGGCATGAATGAAGAATCATATATGTTGCATGTCACAACTGTGTTTTGTGGTCAGCTTTATCGAGATGTACGGACTGTTGTGGATACAGTTTGACGAGCACTGACTCAGGCAGCTGTATAACTGCCACCACTATTGACAGAGATGGGTTTTGTCCCCCTTTGAACTTCCCTCACGCTGCTCTGCTGTCCTCCGGTCCCTCCAACCCCGGGGCCCTGGCAACCACTCATCTGTTCTCTGTCCCCACGGTTTGGAATTTTCTAGAACATGGTAAACTGGTGGAAGAGTGTGACTAGCTTTGTCTCCATGCAGCTTGTCCTTACTACACAGCATGTAGAGCACGTGGCTGGGATTTGCCCTGTCACCTGTCCTGAGAGTCCTTCTGAGTTTGGCCTATTACATCTCCTGACTGGACATTTGGTCTTAGTTCTTCCTCAGTTTTATGCTACGCTTTAAAATTGTATAACCCCTTTTGTTTGTTCTTTAAATCTTTCAGAATAGGACTCAGAGGTTATGCCCTCGGGAAACAGACTTTGAGACAGGGATCACGGACAGGGGGGTTCCTGGGGACCGCCCTTGTGGTTGGAGCGTGCCAGGCAGTGAAGGAAGCAGGGCTGGACAGAGGGACAGGGGGCTGAGAAGATGGTCTCAGCTGACCCTACGGGGGCCTCTGGAGCTACACAGTTGTCCCCTGGTAGCCACAGGTGCTGGCCTTTATGTGTTTGCATGGAGAAGTCCTGGTGTGGGCAGCCTCTGTGAAGGAGGGGGGACCTGGGAGACACTCAGCTTCGAGCCACCAGCCACTGGCACCCCTAGCAGCTGAGAGAAATGCTGCTTCTGTATGTTTGGGGGGTTTGCATGGTGCACACGGCATCCACTACAGTCCACCCAGAACTGCTCAGCTCGATGTATGTTCTGGAAACACCTCACCCAGGACCTCGTTAGGCTTCTTTTTCTGCAGGGAAACTTGTAAGAAAAAGATTAGTGTGGTGAGCTACAGCCCCCAGCGCCACCCTGGGCTGGACTCATCATCCCCCACCTGCAGCCACACCCTCCTCCCTCTCTCCCTGTCTCCGAGGCTGAGTTGCTGGGGCAGCCCAGCCCAGACCCCAGTCCCTAAGGGGCCCGAGTGCTTTGTCAGCAACCGTCAGACTAAGGGTGCCGTGCACTCCCCGTCTGCACCAGGAGGGCCTGCGCACTTGCGGTGCCCAATCATCAGCTCTCCAGGCCTCTGTCTTCACGGTCCCTACTGGGAGGACACCCTCCCAGCCTCTTCTTCCTCCTTTAAGACTCAGCTAAAGACACCGCTTTTTATTTTCTTAGCTTTATTACTTTTACTTTTATTTGAAAACCATTCAGGTATACAGAACAATTGCAAGAAGAAGCATAGGAAAATATCTTCACATACCCTCTCCCAGGTTCCGCTCTTAGCATTTTGCTCTGTTTGCTTTATCATTTGTTCCGAACCACCTAAGTTGCTGGTGTCATGGCACCTTACTCCTGTCTAGTCCCTTTGGGCTGTTCTAACAGAAACGTCATAGACCAGGTGCCTTATAAACAGCAGGAAAGTATTTTCCATAGTTCTAGAGGCTGGAAAGTCCAAGATCAAAGTGCCAGCAGGTTTGGTCACTGGTGAGGACCTGCTTCCTGGTTCAGAGGCTGTCTTTCCACCACCTGCTCATGGGGACAGAAGGGGCAAGGGTGCTCCCTGGGGTCTCTGCCATAAGGGCACTGATCCCAGGGCACCTGGGTGGCTCAGTTGGTTGAGTGTCCATCCAACTCCTGGTTTCGGCTCAGGTCACGATCTCGAGGTTTGTGAGTTCGAGCCCCACATTGGGCTCTGTGCCAATAGCACGGGGCCTGCTTGGGAGGCTCTCTCTCTTTCTTTCTCTGACCCTCCCCTCCCCTCTGTCTCTCTCTGAAAAATAGATAAACAAACATAAAAATTTTTGAGAAAAATAAGGCACTCATCCCATTCACGTAGGTTCCATCCTCATTACATCCCGAAGTCTCCACCATCAAATACCATCATATCGGGGATTCAGTTTCAACATATGAATTCTGGGGGGACACGGACATTCAGTCTATGTTAACCTCTAAACATTTCAGTGTACATTTTTTGAGAGTAAGAATATTCTCTTACAGAACCACAGGACTGTTATCAATTTCCCCGAACTTAACATTGATGTAACACGTTTATCTAATCCACGTCTGAATTCCAGTTTTGTCATTCTTGTTCCAGTTATGTTTCCAATAATGGTCCTTATAGTCTTTCTGTCTGCACTGGCAGATCCAGTAGGATCAGATATTGCATTTAGTTGTCCTGTCGGAAAAAGTGGTCTTTTATGGCAGTAACATTTCTGAAGAATACAGTCCTTCTCTGTTTAACAGCATGTTCCTCATTCAGGGTTTGTCTGCAGTTTTCTCAAATATATGCAGGATACGCATTCCTGGCCAGATTAAGTGATGTAGTGTCCTTCTAAGGGCATCACATTGGAAGGTACATGGTGTTCGTCTGCCCCTCACTACCATGTTAATTTTTTATCAGCCGGCCAATGTTGCCTCATTTCTACACTGTAACTGTAATAATCAGCCTGTGGAGAGAGGCTTTCAGACCTTAAAAACTTTCTTCCCTTCATCTGGATCCCCTGCTGCCCCTTCGCATCTCTCTGATGATTCTTGTCCAAGCCGTTTCTAAGAAGTCTTCTCTGGTTTCTCAGCCTGACTCAAACCCTTTGCCTTGGTCTCTGCACATGTTATAAACACAGACAGCCCCCTCTCGTTGTATCTATTGGCCGTCTCCCTGCCTCACTGGATCCCTGCAAGCCCAGCACCTAGTTGAGGGCTGTAGGGGCCATGCGCTTAGTTCATCGATTAACTGAATGAATAAATGGATGAATGAATGGATGATCAACTGCTCTAGGTATCAGTGAGGACTCTCAGACACAAGCGCCTGAACCTCCAATCTGAATGAGGTGTATCTAACACAAGGAGTAGGGAGCCCACTGACTCATATAACTGTGAAGGGCAGGGTAGACTTTTTTTTTTAACGTTTTTATTTATTTTTGAGAGAGCAAGAGAGAGTGGGGTAGGGGCGGGGGGGGGGGGGGGGGCCGGGGGGCCCGAAGGGGGGTCGGTGCTGACAGTAGAAAGCCCAATGCGGGGCTCAACTCACCAATGGTGAGGTCACGACCTGAGCTAAAGTCAGATGCCCAACTAACTGAGGTGCCCCAGGGTACACCTTTCAAAAGTGGTTCTTCTGTCTCCTGGCTGGTAGACTCTCAGAGCGCTGGGGATAATGCTTTTTATCAAGCATCATGCCTGGTGGATCTCAACTTCTCAGTACCCCACTGGCTGATGGCTGGGAAAGGAACTAGGCTTTTGAATTCCCCACCTCCTCAGTCTTGGAACCACCACCCGCTCATTTGTGCCAGCCAGAAATCTGGGAGCCATCGTCACATTCTCGCCACCTTCACTGCATCAGGGGGTCTTGTGGGGTCTACTTTTCCAAGCTGTCCACCTCTGTCCCCACCCCTCCATCCTAGTCAGCAGCTGACGTCTCTGCAGGCTGAGGGCCTTGCCACTGGCCTGCCTCCGTCCTCTCTTGCTTTTGATTACAGCACTCTTGGTACATAGTGCTCAGAGCCC
>NW_026060033.1:0-17134 GCF_023721935.1 Panthera uncia | reverse complement strand
GCCGTGCGGGGGCCCCGGGCGCGGAGACCCCTGCCCCGGGGCGCGGAGGCTGGGCTCGGGGCGCCGCGCCCGTCGGGGCCCGAGGGGCGCGGAGCTCCGTCGGCGGCCGCCCCCGGCTCTGTTCGCCCCCCCCCCCCCCCCCCCGGCGGCACCCCCCGGGGTGCAGTGCGCATGTGCGGGCAGGGGGCGGGGGCGCGGAGTGGGGAGGGGAGGGGCGGGCCTGCGGGGAGAGGGCAGACGCGGGGTGGGGGCACGCGCCCCGCTCTCCGGCCGGGATTCCCCGGCACTCGACCCCCCCCCCCCCCCCCCCCCCCCCCTCCCCGGTTCCTCGTTCCTAGGCCCTGGACCCCCGGGGGCTCCCGGCGGCGCGCAGCCCTGCCCTCCCGGCGCTGGCCAACTTTGCGGAGTGCGCTCTCCGGGCGCGCGGTCGTGGCGCGCCGCGCTCTCCCGTCGGAACCCTGGGTGAGACCCGGCACCGCAGCCCGCTCGTGAGCCCCTCCCCCCACCCCTCCGTGCTGGGCACCGCGCATTCGCTCCCACCAGGTCCCGAACGGGACTCGAACTCCGACATAGGGCCCGCCCTGCGTAGCGCCGGCACCGGGGTGCGCTGGGAGGGCCTAGGGCGTCGGGGCTCCCCCCCGCCTCCCCGGCGGGCAGACCAGCCTGGCCCGGCTGCTTCAAGTTGCTTCTCGGAGCCTCCTGTCTCGGGTCGTGAAGCAGGCCCACGAACCCTTCCCCGAAGTCCTTGGGGCCAGATGTGTTTTCCGATGCAGAGGTTTTCCGATTTGAGGGTTTGTGGGGTGTGGAGCTGTGAGGGCTGATCTGATAACGCCTCGGATCGTTTGGGAAAACACAGTCAGCAAGTAGTTTCAAGTCCTGTCAAACCATGGACGGGAAACTTTCACTTTTGGGCCTTTTTTAAACTTTGGAATGTTGGATAAGACTGGGTGCACTGCTCTGCTCTTGGGGCCCTACTGAGGATTAAAGGAGACTGCAGCTGCCAGGGCTCAGTAATGTGACTCTCAGTGCGCGACGTTTTAGTCTGGGGATGCAGCCGGTTGTCAGACTCAGCACGCAACCCTCATCAAATGGGTAGCCCCGCCCCCCCCCTCCCCGAGACCCAGAGAGGAGAAGGGGTCCACCCAGTGAGGCGCAGCAGGGTCGTGGGATACTCGGCATGGCTGTGGGGCCAAGGTGAGTTCTCTGTCTTGGCACGACGTGGGTAGGTGTTGTGCAGGGCGGACATGGCCGTTTTCTCCCACCAGTGACCTTCTGAGGGGCAGCAACAGGCCCTGGTTTGCGCTAGAGGTGGTGTGGGTGTCTGGGTGCAAGGCGGGGCCTCACCAGCCAGTTGTGTGGGGTGGCTGGACCTGAAGGTTTCTTAGTTCTCCTTGCTTTGCATTTAGGGAAGCTGGCCTTGGGAGTCAAAGGCAGAAAAGCTAGGTGTCTCAGTGGCCTAGCGGGGTGTGGCGGTAGTGTCTTTGTGTCTGTGTGTGCTCCCGGCTCCGGGGCTGGGTCAGCCCTGCATTGGGTCAGCACTCTCAGCCTGGCAGGTGTGCTGTGGATGGACGGGGCAGACTCCCCAGCTGGCCTCCCCTGGGAGCTGTTGGGTTTGGCTGTTGACTCTGCCTTGCCTGGTGCAAAGGCCCTAGACCCTCACAGCAGCCAGCTGCCCAGGGTGTCCCTGTCCCACATGTTGACAGTGTGCAGTGGTGCATTTGAGTGAATTTGAGTTGGTTTCTAGGAGAAGGTCTTTGTGTGAGATCCCCCACGTGCCTGGCTCGGTGCAAGGCCCGAGCGTCTGGCCGCAAGCACAAACCTGATGGTGCCTGTCCTAAATGAAGGGCCTTAGAGTCTGGTCAGAGAGAGCCTGGTCAGTAAAGGGCCAAGAAGTGTGCAGATGTCAGAAGCAGTGAGCCACAGCCAGTCTCTGCCCAGGGGACCTGTTGCAGCGCTGGAACCTCTTAGTTCTGTGTGACCTTGGGCAGGTGACTGAATGTTTCAGAGCCTTGGTTTCCTCACCTCTGAAATGAGACCCTCCAGCCGAGAGCTCTCCCAAGATCTCAGCTCCGTGGCTTGCACGGGGAAGCTGCTGGCAATCGGCTGTGTCTAACCGGTACAGATGGCAGTTTGTAAGCTACTGGTACGTGCTTGATCGGTATTAGCCGCCTGATTGCTGTAGTTGCTGGAGTAGTTGTCAGCACCAGGAGAAAAGATGGGAGCGTTTCACACTGTCTTCCTCCTGGATATCGGTCTTTGAAAGACCCAAGTACACTTTGTCTTGTGCTTAAAACCCTCCACGGCTTTCCTTTGTCCTTAGGGTAAAGTGCATCTCCTCCCTGTGATCTCACCCCAGTGATGTGACCCTCACAGACCACCTCCCCCCCGCCCCCACTCCTTCCATTCCCTCCTGCAGCGTAATGCCCTTGGGGAGACTCCGCTGCCCTGGTGTTGTCCCAGAACCCCATTGTGCCCCCTCAGTCCTGTGGATGTCCACTCCCACTCGTTGGCTGTCCGTGTCCCCAGCTAGACTGGTGACGTGTGTGGGAGGAGACGGGCAGAACCTGTTTGTTGATGGACTGTGGTGCACCTGGCCCAGAGCACGTGTTCAGTAAGCGTTGGTCAGCTGGAGGAGGGTGGCGCCCCAGCAGTCAGTGGGGAACCAGGCAGTGCAACTGGCTGTGGGTGGAAGGTGTTCTGGGTAGCTGTCACCGTGTAAGGGATCACTTTGAAAGTCAGTTGTTTATTGGTTTATTGAAAAAAGGTTTTTAAATCTTTTATTTATTTTTGAGAGAGACAGAGCGTGAGTGGGTGAGGAGCAGAGAGAGAGAGGGAGACCCAGAATCCGAAGCAGCTGCAGGCTCCGAGCTGTCAGCACAGAGCCCGATGCAGGGCTCGAGCCCACCGCAGGGCTCGAGCCCACCGCAGGGCTCGAGCCCACAGACCACGAGATTGTGACCTGAGCCGAAGCCAGATGCTTAACCACCTGAGCCACCCAGGCACCCCTGAAATTCAATTTAAAATTACAGTTGTTTCATTGCTGTCTTTTGTGGTGCTGAGGGCTGGCTGGGCTCAGCCAGGCGGTTTTCACTCAGGGTTGCTCTTGGCGGTTGCAATGGTTGGTGGCCGGGGCTGGAGCCGACCCCCATGGAGGCAAGCTTCCTTGCTCACGTGTGGTTGGTGTTGGCTGTTGTCTGGGACACGGACATACGACCTTTGTGTAGCTTGGGCTTCCTCACAGCATGGCAGCTGAATGGCTTTGCCAGAAGGTACCAGATGGAACCTGACTTGCATTTTAAGACCTAGCCTTGGAAGTCACATGGAGTGTGCCCCTGTCCCCCACCCTGCCTGAAGTCCCAGGCCCATCCAGATCCCCAGGGAAGGGGCACAGAATCCCACTTCTGGAGGGGGTGGCGTGTCAGTGTCACAGAAGAGCTTGTGGGACAGGATGTGTGGGTGCAGCTATTTTGCAGAGTGGAATCTGCCACGGCATCATTGTGGGTTCTGCTTGGAAGTTGTGGGAGGAGTCATACGCTGTCCCAGGAGAAGAGCTGCCCTGGCCTCCACATCTAAGCAGTCAGGGTCCCCTGAGTCAGGACTGGTGACCATGCCTGTCCTTCCCGAGGCTGGGGTCGCCCACTCCTCTGTGATCAAGTCTTTAGAATTCCTTTTCTTCCTCCCTCCTTTCCTTGTTTTTTACCCAGAATGTCCTCCACCCACTCCCCATCCTGTTTCTTCTTCCATTTTGGCAGAGTGGAGGGCTTTGACTCTGATGGAGACATCCAGAGTGTTCTGAACAGAGGAAGTAGAACCCCTGGGAACCCCAGGGCTTGCACTGAGAGGTCAGATGTTGGGACGTGGGGAGGGAAGAGAATCCACAAAGTCAGTGTTTCTTGGTGAGTTTTGAGGAACTTGGAGTCCTCTGGAAATGAACTTGGGGATCTGAGGCCACTGAGTCCCCTGTGGGGAGCAGGGTGCTCAGAGTCCTGCCCCCTCCCCGGGGGGGGGGGGAGTGGGTGGGAAGGAGCCTTCCAGACACTTGTCTTTGCTCCTTTGCCTGAGCTCCTCTGTCAGAGGACAAGTCACATAAGGGCCACATCCTTCTCAGACCCTGCACCTCAAGTCTGGACTGGGAGCAGCGTTCTGTCTGGAAAAGGAGCCGTCCACACGCTGGCCTCTCTCGGCCTGCCCATCAGAGCTCTTGGTAGCAAGAGACAGAAAGCCAGCCTAGTTGCACTGGGAGAGGGAGCCCAGGGAGGCTGGAAACTCATCACTGCGGAGGGTCCTAGAGAGGGTCCGTGTGATTTCAGAGGACACTTAGGGTGCGGGCTGAAGGTGAAGCCATCTGTGGCAGGCCACGCAGGCCACGGTGCTCTGTGCCCCCTGCCTGCTTCCAGTCCCCGCTGCCGCGTCTCAGCTCCACCCCACTGGCTCCTTTCCCCTCTGTGCTGCCTCTGCTGCCCCGACCGGGCTTCCTAACATACTCCCTACTCCAGCCCAGAACCTCCCAGTGCTCCCGGCAGAGGCCGTGTACCATGCTACACTTCCTCCTGGAGAAGCTGGGGCCCCATGCCCACCAGGCCCTGTGCCCCTCATTTCTGCACCACGGTCCTTGTGAGCCCCTGCCTGCTGTGCTCTGGTGCCTGTGGCTTGGCTTTGCCTACCAGCTCTCTCTCCTGGCTGTGCTGTTCCTTCATTTATGCTGCCAGGCTTTTGAAGGGCCTCGGTCGGAGTTTGTAGTCGCTCTCCTTATGTGCTGTGTGAGCTAGGGTGTGTGGCTCGATCTCTCTGAGCTTCAGTCCCTTTGTTTCTCTTAGCAGGAGGGTTACACAACCTCTTGAGGTTTCCTTGAGGACTCTGAGGAAATTCTTACTAAACTGTTGTTCTACGCTCTAAAAGTTTTATTAAATACTCCAGTCGTGTGTGTGTGTGTGTGCGCGCATGTACAGATGGCTTTAAGGAGGTATAATTCGTATACAGTTCGCTCATTTTAATGTGTACAATTCAGTGGTTTTAAGTACATTCAGAGTTGTATGACCATCAGCAGTCAATTCTAGAACATTTCATCTCCCCTGAAGCAAACCCTGTCTCTATCAGCCATCACCCCTGATCTTTCCTCACCCCTGGCCCCCACGAGCCCCCTTCCCATCCGTGGATGGGCCTATTCTGGACGTTCACACACGTGGACTCACACCCTGTGTGGCCTCTCGTGTCTGGTTCCCTCCCTGAGTGTCGTGTGTTCAGGGTCCATCCGCGGGGTGGCAGGTGTGGGCGCCTCGCTTCTGCTCGGGGCCAAGGGACGTTCCATTGTTCAGCTTTGGTTTGTCTGTTCATCAGCGGATGGACATTCGTGTTCTTTCCATCTTTGGCTCTTGTGAATGGTTTCGCCACAAATGCTCATGTGCAAGTGTTAGTGTAGATGTGTGGTTTCTTCTCCCTTGGGTGTCTTAGGGGAAGCAGGGCTTAACTCTTTCCCTTCCCCTCTTAGGTTTTCAGGTGGGGACTTAGACTGTCAAGAGACAGATGAACAGAGGAGAAACATACACAGTTTATTAACCCAGTAGCACATGTGCTGGAGAAGTCAGATGAGTAACCCAAGGGGGTGGCTACGGCTTGGACTTCTGAGAGCGTCTGCACAAAAGAACGATAAACTTGTATGGACTGTTATGACACAGGAGGACTTTGAGTCTGTCCAGGCAACAAGTCGTGGGAAGGTGGATGTGCAGGGAACTAGTAGAAGGTCAGGCTAGTTAGTAAGGTGTGTGTGTTCAGTGAGCTGGGTGCCCGGTCATCTTCAGTGCTAACCTGCTCCCTTCCTGGTTCGGGAGGGGAGGCACCCGCACAGTGATTTACAGAGGTCATCCTGTGTCTGTTCTTGCTCAGTGTCTTTGTCCCAGAGTAGCCCTCACGCCAGAGTGGCACACGTTGGGGTGACACACTCTGACCCCTAGGTGTCTAGCAAGCAGTGGAACTCCTACGCCAGCTGCTCCCCAAAGTGCTGGCTCCGTTTTGCATTTCCGCCTTTAATTTGCTTTCTTCTGATGAGCATTTCTTCATGTGCTCATTGGCCATCTGTGTATCTCTTTGGAGAAATGTCTGTTCAGATGCTTTGCCCATGTTTAAATTGGGTTATCTTTTCATTAACAAGTTGCAAGAGTTCCTTGTGTGTTCTCGACACAGGTCCTTTCTCAGCTGCACGGTTCGAAGGCCTCTCCCTGCTCTGTGGATTGCCTTCTTCAGTGACGGCCTTCCAAACAGAAAAGTTTTTCTTTAGATGAAATCTGGTTCATGTATTTTAACTCTTGGTGCCTTATCTAAGAAGCCACGGCCTGTGTCCAGGGTAACATAAGATGTATTCCTGTGTTTTTCTCTAAGACTTCTATAGTTTCATAGTTTTATGTCTTGGGGCACCTGGGTGGCTCAGTCGGTTCAGTGTCCGACTCTGGCTCAGGTCATGATCTCATGGTTCGTGGGTTCGAGCCCTGCGTTGGGCTCTGTGCTGTCAGTTCAGAGCCTGGAGCCTGCTTCAGATTCTGTGTCTCCCTTGCTGTCTGCCCCTCCTCATGTGATTTTTGGACTCTGTCAGTTTCTGCACAGAAGCCAGATGAGATTCCTCCCATATGAGGCCACTTCTGAGGCCACCTGGGGAGTTGGGCTCTGACCTGAACCTGTTCCCAGGCGGGATGCAGAGATGTGCCCTAGCGGGTCCTGGGCCCACCGGGCTAACCTTGCTTCTCTTTCTCCGCAGGCCTCCTCGCTGGAGAGGCAGAGCCCTCGCGTGGCCTCCTGCCTCACTCATAGCCTGTGCCCCGGGGAGCCCAGCTTGCAGACAACAGCAGGTACATTCCTTATGCCCCTTCCTTCCTCTTGCCCAGGGCCACCAGGGCCTTTGTGGTTGTGACAGACAGAGTCCCACCCAGCCTGGCAGAGCCAGACACAGTGTGCTGGCTCCCAGGGTCCAGGGACAGGTATGTAGACAGAGTGGCCAGGGCTCTCCCCATTTTCTGGTGCGGGCAGGGCTGCCCAGGAGAGGGCCAGAGTGCCTTACTTCTGGCATGTCCCGCTGGCCTGTCAGGCACCTTAGCCAAGGCCTCGGGCTGGAGCCACTGGCCGCAGGAAAACTGGGGGCTTTGCTGTGGGTGAGCTCCTAGGTGCTGTGCACCCCTCCCAGGCTGGCTGTTGGCCCCCTTCCCGTCCAGCCTCAGCCTTCACCGCTCCCTGGCCTGGGGGGATTGAGCTCTAGCCATTTCCTTTTGTGTTTGTTTTCTTTAAATTTGACTTACTGAAGACCAGGATGGGGAGAGAGAGAGCAATGATCACATCCTGCTTCTTCTGGGAAAACCAGAAATCCGGTGATATGCACCACACATTGGCCTGTGCGGGTGGCAGTGGTGTTGCTCTGCCGAGGCAGCAGAAAGGACTGGCCTCGGACGGGCCTGCTGTGTGTGTCCTGCGGGCGTCCTGCCCACACTGTGCTGGCCCCGCAGGCCCTCGTGGGTGCGCAGTCACCTGTGCGTTTCCGGAGTTGAGGGCCCCGCCAGGCCTTCCGCTTTTCCTGCCCTCGCTCGCCTGGTGCTCATTTCTTCCCAGTGTGTGGGCTCTTGCCCACACCCTCACCGGTGTCTGCGGTTGGGGGACCAAGCAAGCGTCCAGGAGAACACATCCCCCCCAAATGTCCAGAATTCGTGTGTCCAGTTAGCCAGGTGTGTTCTTCTCTCAGGGGTCGTTCTGTTGGGAGTTCCCACGTGGTAGACTGACCATGCTGGCCACTGGTGTGCACACGCGTCTGAACATGCACGCACGTGTGCGCACACACACACACACACAGCCTTCTGCACGTGTATGCATGTACCCACACGTGCACATACCTGCAGGCTGTGGGCTTTGTCCCAGGTGACAGTGGGCCACTGTCCTCAGCCTTGCACGATGGCTGGTGTGCGTGGGGTGAGGAGTGGGGAGCTCACGCAGGCGGGTGTCTCCTCCACAGTGGTGTCCATGGGCTCTGCAGACCATCAGTTCAACCTTGTTGAGATCCTGTCACAGAACTACGGCATTCGGCAGGAGTGCGACCAGGCTGCAGGAGACCCAGGGAAGCCGGAGGGAGAGTTGGAGAAGGACTTCATCTCCCAGGTGCTTGGCTGAGCTCGTCCCCTGTGCCCCTATGTAGGGGGAGCCCCCGGGCAAGGTCACGATTTCTTCATTTGCTGAATTAGTCTCGAAGCTCAGATTTCACAGGGACAAGTGTTGTGTGCACATCTGTTTGCAAAGCGCCAGGCACTGTGCTAGGAGCTGAGATGGTGGGGGCCGGGCCAGACCCGGTGGTGCCTCTGGGGCTTTAGGGTTCTAGGCACAAAACCCACTGTCGTCAGACTTTTTGCCCTCAGAACCCCCTCTGTGGCCTTCAAATGTTGGAGGATCTCAAGGAGTTTTGTGCGGGTTATGCAGTAAATCCATTGTTAATAGAAATAGCATATTTTTGTGAAAATGAAAAAACAGCTTTTCCCCAACTAAAGCAAGTTGGGGAGAAGAGTGGAACCGCTTTGTGTTTTTGTAAATGCAGAAGCGGATCCGAGAGCCCAGCTACTGTCTTGAAGGCAGATGTTGATGAACAGTGATCTGTTCTCTTGGTTGGAGTGTAAACCTAGCTTCATACACGTCTGTTCTTGGAAGAGGAGAGCGCCTTCCCAGATCGTGGTGGATATTCCTGGATGCTGCCCCCAGAGTCAGTCAGTGGTGGTTCTGTAAAGGGGATTGCAGAGGGGCTTCTGCCACATGCCCTGTGACCTTCTGTGGTTGGTTGTGTCAGGACCTGTTGGTGGTGACCTTGTGGTGGCTCTTTATCCTCCTCATCGTGAGGTGTTTGCAGCCTGTGCACCACAGGATCCGAGACACCCGGGGGCTTCCGCACAAGAGATTTATTTCTGTCATAATCGTGGAGGCCAGAAGTCCGCAGCCAGGCTCAGGCATGGTGGTTTCTGCTGAGGGCCCTCATCCTGACTTCCGGTTCATTGCCTTCTCGCTGTGTCCTTGTGCTCGTGTCTGAGCGAGGGCGGGCTGTCTGGGGCCCGTTCTCTTGAGGACCTGACCCTCTTGGATCAGGGCCCCATCCTCACGACTCATTTCCCTGTAATTCCTTGTGTAAAGGCTCATCTCCACGTGCAGTCACACTGAGAGTTGGGGCTCTGGCATGTGCATCTTGACGAGACATGAACATTTGGTTTGTTCAGTATCTACACTGATCTCATCAAACATCTTTCAAGTAGTGGGAATTTTTTTTTTTTAAAAGCAATAATCGCAGGCACTTTATGCAGTTTGGTGCTATGTATCGCTCGGTACCAATTTGGTCTTAAGACCAAAGGCAAGTCTTCTCTTCAGAAAAGAAAACACGGAGGTTGCCTGGGTGGCTCAGTCGGTTGAGCGTCCGACTTCGGCTCAGGTCATGATCTCACGGTTCACGAGTTCAAGCCCCACGTCGGGCTCTGGGCTGACAGCTCGGAGCCTGGAGCCTGCTTCGGATTCTGTGTCTCCCTCTGTCTCTGTCCCTCCTCTGCTCACACTCTGTCTCTTTCTGAAAAATAAACAAACATAAAAAAGTTAAAAACAAAACAAAAAAGAAAACATGGGTACCTGAGGGGCTCAGTCGGTTAAACATCTGACTGTTGACTTTGGCTCAGGTCATGATCTCAAGATTCCTGGGCTTGATCCCCACATTGGGGCTCTGCACTCACAGCTAGAGCCTGCTTTGGATATTCTCTCTCTCTCTCTCTCTCTCTCTCTCTCTCTCTCTCTCTGTGTGTGTGTCCCTCTCCTTTTCATGCTCTGTCTCTCTTAAAAATAAACATTAAAGAAAAAAACAAAAGTTTAACATGAATTTAAAACTTCTCAAATCTAGCCAAAAGCTAAAGTCAGCCATTTATTAGTTGAATACTTTATCTAGGTTTTCTTCAGATGTAATTTTTAAAAACTGATTAAGAAAAAATATAACATCCAAGGTAATTGTGGAAACACTGCCGTTCTGTATGACCTTACCTAACAGGATCGTGAATTTGTGAAGCACACGTTGTCAGATCCAGAGTTCCCAAAATTCTAATTTTTTCTTCAGGGACCGGAGTTTCACCCTTGTAGCACATAGTTGTTTGTTTGGACGTAACGGCCAACTTGGCCCGTGTCCGAAGGCGTCTGCGCCGGGCCAGACCACTGTCACCTGCCCGCCGTTCCGTCCGGTACGAGTGCAGTGGCGAGCTCGGGACGGTGTGCGTCCGGCACGGCCGTGACCCTGGTGCTTCTGCACAAACCCTCACTGCAGGGTGTGGCAGCCACTCCGCGTGCTTCCTGTCTCCTCAGGCGGCAAATTGAACCACGGCTGCTCAGAGGGAGAGTTGATGGAATCAGTGATTTTGTACAGGATATTCTGGAGCGAGAATGGCACGTTTACAGCTGAGTGGGTGGTGGGAGGCGCGCACGCTAACCGCTCGCACACCCTGTGCTCCTGCCTCGACCGGAGGGTGCTGTGCCCCACCGTTGGCTCGCTCCCTTGGCCCCAGCGCCAGCACAGCGAGAGCCAGAAGCCATGTCCTATTACCATGAAAGTTGCCGTGCCTCTGGGACCCCCCCAGAAAGGGTCCCGGGAGCCCAGGGGGTCTTTGGGCCACTGTGTTAATCCCCCAACAAATGCACGGTTGGAAACTGTGGTGGAGGTAACGAATGTCCCTGTCAGTGGGATCCCGTGAGGGTGGAAGGGGGACCTCGGGGTCAGTTGGGAGGGGGCTGGGCACAAGTTGGGTGTTCTTCCACGTGGACTTGGAGCCCCCCGGGGTGAGGGCAAGGCATGAACTGGGGTACAGGGGAAGCAAGCATCTTGAGAGAATGAGAGGGAGGTCCAGGGAGCTGGAGGCTGGCTGTGACCCGCAGGGTCAGGGCGCAGTGTGGCTGGACAGCACTGGCTTCAGGAGCAGAGAGGTGGGTGTGAGTAACAGTGACCAGCACTAGAGGAAGGCAGTGGTAGTTTTGTCTCTTCCTTCCCAGTCATCAAATGTCTCATTCCCGTTTCTTGTCCTGTTGCATTGGCTTGTAGTGTCTTACGGTGGGCTTGAGCCTCCCTTCTTGTTCAGATGGGATGGGGTTGCTCTGGTGGCTCGTTACCAACTCCTTGAGGGCTCACGGCACCTCTGTTACATTGATGAGGCAGACATCTCTCTACTTAGCATCTTGAGTTTTCGTTGTTGTTGTTGTTGTCGTTTTGGTTTTTTCAATCAGAAGCAGATGTTGGATTTTCCCAGATGTTTCGTTCACGTTTATCAAGATGGTCTTGTTTTTCCCCATCTGATTTATTGACATCATAAGTTGTGATGGTAGATTTACAGGTATCGAGCCATCCTTGCATTGCTGGAGTTAAGCCTGGGCAGTACCGTGAGGATGGAGAGGCCAATCCTGGCCCCACCCTTCAAGGCTGGTGACCTTGGGCAAATAGCTGACTTCTCTGGGAACAGGTGTCTTGTCCCTGCATCTATTGGGGGTCATAAGGGAGTCTTTGGTTGAAGGACTGGGCCTGGGGTCTGGCTGGAGTTAGCTGCTGTGAGTGTGACGAGGTGGCTCTGCTTGTGGTGGCCAATGTGGCTCACAACCCCGAGCAGCCTCCTGACTCAGCCCTGGCCCCTGCAGAGCAGCGACATGCCTCTTGATGAACTGCTTGCCCTCTATGGCTATGAAGCGTCAGACCCCATCTCGGAGCGGGAGAGCGAGGGCAGTGACACCACAGCCAATCTCCCTGACATGACCCTGGACAAGGTGAGTGGACTGGGAGCAGGGTTCAGGGAGGACAGGCGAGAAGGCCCTGGCGCGCACAGAGGTGCTGTTGCGGCATCAGGCCAGGCCTACTGCTTAGAGAGCCCTGTCTGTTCCCCCGCCCCACTCCCCAGAGTCAGAGCTGATTCAGTGGCTGTGGCTTCCCACCCATGGCTCGGGTGGCCACAGGCAGGGGCTAGAGAAGGGGCCGAGTGGAGACTGGTGTGGAGAAATGCCCTTGGGCCGGGCCCTCTGGGGCAGGTGTCAGGAGGGAGGGGCTCTCCTGACCCTGGGTGTAAGGAGTGGTCCCCTTGGTGGCCTGTCCTTGTGCCTGGCCCCTTCATCTTCAGAGTGGAAGGAACCACCCACGGGCGCTCTCGGGGCGTTTCCAGCGTGAGGCTGCTGCTGGTAGTCGCTGAGTTAGCACGGTCACTTGTTGTTATTAAGTGTCGTCTCGAGGTTGTTGACACAAACCACAAAAACGTTCTTTGCTTTCTTGTTAAAAGGAACAAATAGCGAAGGATTTGCTTTCAGGGGAAGAAGAGGAAGAGACACAGTCCTCGGCTGATGACCTTACCCCGTCCGTGACCTCCCATGAGGCCTCCGATCTGTTTCCTAACCGGAGTGGACGTAGGTGTCCCGCCCGCTCCTGCACTGTCCTTGGGGGCGGGCCACGCACAGCTCTGGTGATGCAGGGGAAGGGGCCCCAGGATGCTGGGGATCGAGGACTTGTGCACGGATGTCTGTTGCACCTGGATGTGTCCCGATCTCAGTCTGAGCTCCTCAGGGGCTCCTGTCTCCTTGCCTTGGCATGTGAGCTGACACGAATGGCTTTGGTTTACATGAGGAAGGAATGTGTGGGTTCTTGTAGCTGACAGCCCGTCCCCTCGACTCTGCCTGCCTGTGAGGCCTGGCAGTGTGAGGTGCCTCCTGACTCCCCTGTCCTGTGTCCTGTGCCCATCTCACACCCATCGCCTGTCCAGGGTCAGGCTCCTTTTCTGGAAGGGCAAAGTGTGGGGTCAGGTGGATGGAGAGTCGGGGGGAAGTGCAGGCAGTGGCCCTCCAGGGCCCACTAGTCAGTTAGGCCACTCAGACTGCTGTGGGCGCGACTCAGCTGTTCCCCTTTCCCCAAAGCCTGCTTCCTGGCTGACGCAGACAAAGAGCCTGGCTCCTCCACCTCGTCCGACACAGAGGAGGACCCTCTTCCTGCCAACAAGTGTAAGAAGGTGAGTGGCTCTGACCCAGCGGTGCCTTGAACCTGGATCTGTGCCCCTTGGGGGCAAGGCTGAGCACGTGGTTTCTGAGAGGGGAGCTGGGCTGCGGCCTGACCGTGCTGTTGGGGACTGAGACTCACACCTGTTGCTCTTGTCCCCATCATGTGGCCTGAGGTCCTGTCCCCGGAGTCCTGTCCCTGTGATGTGGCCCAAGGTCCTGTCCTGGAGGTCCTTCTGGGGCCTTCAGACTGGACCTCAGAACCCTTGGGTCTTTGAGCCTCCTGCCCCGGCCACATGACAGCTATAGCAGACAGATGGATAAGTGGATGTAGACAGAGTCACTCACACGCACACACATCCACCTCTGCCTTTTGTGCTTAAGATCACAGGACTTGGTATCTGTGGGCAGATTGCACAGATGAGCCCTGGGCTCTAGGCAGCCACCCAGGGGCCCATGTCATCACCTTGTGGCCTGACCTCCCATCATCCCTGAGTGTCCTGGGCGTTTGCCTTTGCAGGAGATCATGGTTGGGCCTCAGTTCCAAGCTGACCTCAGCAGCCTGCACTTGGACCGCCATGGTGAGAAAAGTAAGTGGGGCCTGGTGAGTGTGGGCTACAGGGAGGAGAAGAGAGGAGAGCCCCAGTCCAGTCAGGAACGAACCTGCTGCATGCCTTCTTGGTGGGGGGATCTGAGGGGCCAGGCTCAGGCCAGGTGCCCCCTGCACCACCCTGAGCTTGCAGGACACTTGGGGCCAAGGCCAGGGCAGGAGGAGGTGGGCCAGTTGACGCCCCATCCCTGCTCACTGTCCTTCCAGCTTAGTGCTGTGTGGTCCTGCCACCCTGTGCAGCTGGTACCCCTCTGCTGCCCTCGGTTCACCCCTTCTGCCCCTTTCCTGCCTGCCCAGGTCACTGTCCTCGTCTCTCTGGGCACTCACACCTTTCCCCACCTGGCCCTTCATGTGTCTGGACCTTGTCCCAAGTGTCCTCCAGAGACTAGGGTCTCTGTGCCTTGCACTGTTCCCCCTAGAACATGGGGTGAGGCTCAGGATGCTCGCCGTCCCGGACCTGATGTCTGTCTGTCCCCGATCCCCCTAGAACCTGGGGTGAGGCTTGTTGTGTTTCCAGATAGGCGTTGACACCTCCAGCTGTAGGTGAAGAAAATGGGATGTGAAGTCACCTGGCTATTGGCCTGAGTCTTGTTTTCCAGGCCCCAAAGCCCCTGTGAGCCTGGGGCTGGCACTCATGGCCAGGGGTCTTTCCCAGGATGATTCAGCAGCTGAGACTGGTGGAGAGACGGGGCAGGCAGGGGAGATGTCAAGGGCTCTGGCTGGTGGCTGGGATGTGGGCTTGGTGGCACGTGGTTGCTGCACCATAAGCAGTTTGGGTAAAGGAGGGGCCAGGACAGCTCAGGTCGGCTGGGTCACAGGGAGGTCAGGTGGAGGTCAGTCTGTGAGAGAAGCCGAGACTGTCCGCCAGAAAGAGGCACCAGTGCGCACTCCTTAGCTACACCCTTGGAGGGTCTTGAGAACAGGTGGACCCCAGTCTGGAACCGCAGCCTCGGTAGCGTCTGGCCTTCGGGCCTTTTCCTCTTCTGCAAACCGGCCCTTGACCCCGAGGGGCTGGGAGCTGGCATCTCCCTTTGTGCTGCACCCGAGAAGAACCTCGATTGCGCTGTGCCCTGTTTCCTTGTGTGGATGGACCGCATTGGCCCATCTCTTCTATTGTCGGTCGATAACTGCGGCTTGCGCGTGTGGCCGCGAACGTGTACGTGTGTGTCTCTCTCTTCCGGACAGATGGCTGGGAGCTGCACTGTCGGCTCACGTTTTGGTCAGGAGAGACTTGTCAGGGGCCCCTCCGGCGACGTTCCTCGTCCCCATGCACACGTGACAATGTGATGTTGACTGGAGCCCTCCTAGCGGGTGTGGAGGGGCGTCTCTTTGTGGCTGTAATTGGCGTTTCTCTGAGGGCGAACACGTTTACTGGCCGTTGCGTCTGTTGTGAGGCACCTGCTCAAGGCTTTTCCCCACTTTCAAACCGGTGTGCCTCTCTCTCTCTCATTTGTGGCAGTCCCTCCTGCGCTCCGGGTACGAGTCTGTCATCTGCCGCATGTGCCGCCACGGTCCCTCCCGGGAGGCAGCGGCCAAGCTTTCACTCTGCCCACAGTGTGTGTGCCGGTGAGAAGTTTCTGTGCAAGACGTTCTGCTTTGTTTCCCTGCTGCACAGAAAGCCGAGGTTGGGCTTCATGGCCAGGGTGTGGTTGCAGGTGTGGGTAAGGACTGCTTTAACCCATGTGGTGTGCTGCCGCTCCAGCGCCGCTTCTGGAATGGTCCGCCGCTGCCCTGCCGGTCTCTCTAGCGGGACCCTGGCCATCGGCACGCTGTCTTACTGTTGCCGCTCAGAGGAAGTGGGGGACGACGCCAGGCCTCCACCCTCCGTAGCCTTGTTGTCCACACAAGTTGTGCGCAGCTTGTCAGCTGCCTCAAGATGCCTGCCAGGATTGTGATCGGAGGTGCCCTGGACCCTGAAATGAATCTGTGCAGAATTGATCTTTGTGGTATTGACACTTGCCGTCCACACGTGTGGTTCCCTCTCGAATCCCAGCGGGGCCAGCCGTGGTTTTGCAGCAGTCCTGCGCGTACTTTGTGCTCCTATTTGTGCTGCTTTACGAGAGGTTTTCAGAAGTTTCATCTGTACTTGATTTCTGTTAGTAGAAATGCAGTTTGTTTTAGTTGATCTTGTACGGGGTGACTTTGCTGAACTCATTTACCAACTTTAACGTTTTGTAGGTTTTTTTGTATTTTCTTAGGTATTCAGTGGCGTAACTTGTGATGGCTTGCTTTCTTCGCGATCTTTGTATTTTTATCTTTTTTCCTTGCTTTGTTGTACTGGTTTTTCCTCTGGGATCTAGAGGTGATAGAGGACGTTTTTCTCTTGTTCCCACAGTTGGGGGAAGTGTCCAGTAACCCCTTTAGCATGCGGTTGGCTCTAAGCTTCTGTAGGTGCTCTGTATTGGCTAAGGCGCCTGTGGGGCCCAGTCGGTTACATGTCCGGCTCTTGGTTTCAGCTCAGGTCGTGATCTCATGGTTCGTGAGTCCGAGCCCTGTGTTGCGCTCTGTGCTGACAGTGTAGAGCCTGGAGCCTGCTTGGGATTCTCTCCCTCCTCTCTCTCTGCCCTTCCTCACTTGCGCTCATGCTCTCTGAAAAAATAAATAAATAAACAAACATAATTTTATCTGTAGAGGAGAAAGTTCCCTCCTGTTAGTAGCTGACAGTTTTTACCATGAACGAGTTGGACTTGTGTCAAGTATTTTTTTGAGTCTCTTGAGATGGTTGTTTTTTTTTCATCCTGTTCACGTAATGCTTTATATTGATAGATTTTCAAACATTAAACCAACCTCGCGTTCTGGAGTAAACGCTAGTTGGTTGTGAAATGGTATCTTTTGATATCTGTGTGTATGGTCTTCGTTGTGGAAGAACCAGGGGAGTCCCCTGGAAGGAGCTGAGATGGCCTGCCCTGACAGGTACTTCTGACGGGGCCGCTGGAAGAGGGGCGCGTGAGCTCCGGAGGTGGGTGCAGGCCGCGTGCCTGTGACGTGACCCTGGCTCTCCTTCTCCACAGTCTATGAGAATGACGACCAGCTGCTTTGGGACCCCAACGTCCTCCCTGAGAGGGAGGTGGAGGAGTTCCTGTACCGGGCAGTGAAGCGCAGGTGGCACGAGATGGCTGGGTCTCAGCTCCCGGAGGGAGAAACGGTGAAAGACAGCGAGCAGGTGGGGCTGCCACAGGGGCGCAGAGGGCGGTGGCGCTGTAGCACCCTGAGTCAGAGGGCAGGGCCCATGCAAGGGCGGGAGGGGGTTTGGGAGGTGCGCCAGTGTGGTCGTGTGATGGTGGCGAATGAAAAACAACTTGTCAAGGGGGAAATGATGGTATAAACACCCCGATATCCTTACCCCGGTGGCGGTGTGAACGTCCCTGACATTCCCCACCCCAGTGGCGGTGTGAGCGCTCCTGGTATCCCCACCCCGATGGTGGTCTGAATGCCCCCTGATGTCGTCCCCTCCCCCCTGCCCCCGGTGGTGGTGTGAACATCCCTGACATTCCCCGCCCCGGTGGGGGTGTGAGCGCTCCCAGTATC
>NW_026060032.1:0-25168 GCF_023721935.1 Panthera uncia | reverse complement strand
AAATCATCCTAACATGAAACCGTTCCCTAGTGCACCAACTCCAGGGCGACATAAAAATATTTCCTACTCAAACATCCTCCCCCATTCCACGCTGGCATCTGTGCACATCCTTTGATTCAACATCCCTGTCTATCTTCTGCTGAGTGCAATTACAGGGTGATTACTTACGAAGTGAATGGCAAAACCAAACTGAGTTCACCAAAGTGAATCCCCAAACCGAAACAAACCAACAGTCCCTCCATGGGAGTGATGATGGAGAACAGAAGAGGTCATACACTACGCCACTGGCCAATGAGGGTCAGAGGGGTTAGAGGGGTTGGCAACTAACGGGGATGATGATTGACAGATGCAAGGACTTGAAAGAGGGCTTAAAAGACAATGGATTGAATATTAGGATATTTAGAGGAGATTTGTGAAGAACCGATAAGGCTCTGATGAAAATAATCCTTTTCAGGATCACTCAGCACAAGTCAAACATGAAGTGAAGGATGATATCCACCACTTTCATGCAATTCTGGGGTAACAATTCCATGCCAAATCACGCACCCCTGAAGACACTGACGTCACGGAATATAATTTACAGACAGTACAATGCATGCATTTTAAGTCGTAAATATCCCTGATTTTTGATTGGTTTACACAACCATGATAGCATCATCAGTATCGAGCTAAAGACCATTTCCATCACCCCCAAAACTTGATTACTTGATTCACTTCTGGGTCATTTGAATTCACTGATGCAATTATAAATTAATTTTGAGAGAGCTGAGTTTCATAATTTTTGGTTTCGTTTTTCACAAAAGTTGCCCATCAAATATTGTCTCTACTTTTTAATCTGGACATTGAAAAATGGATAGACTTTATTTTTGCAGAGAAGGTTTAGGTTTACAGAGGAACTGAGCAAAAGTACTGAGTTCCCATGTAGTCTCCGCCCCCTCCATTATTAACATCGTGCACTGGTGGTACGTTGGTTACAACGGAAGAACCAGTATTAATGCATTATTAAACTAAAGTCCATATTTTAAACTGGGGTTCACTCTGTATTACACAGGGTTTCTTTTGTTTTTCACAAATGCATAATGTGATGTTATCCCCTATTACACTATCATACGAAATCGTTTCCACTGCCCTAAAACACCTGTGCTTCACCTATTTTTTTCTCCCACCCACCTCCCCCATCCCCAAACACAGATGTGTATTTTTGCTCTATCTGTACTGCCTTTTCCAGAATGTTCTATAGTTGAAATCACAGTACGCAGCTTTTCCAGATGGACTTCTTACACTTAGCAGTATACATTTCAGGTTCCCTCGTGTCGGAGAAGGGCACTCTGTTTGCTTCCAAGTTTTGGCGACGATGAGAAAAGCTGCTGTAAACGTTCCTGTGAAGACTGTTCTGTGGACCTAAGCGTTCTCCTTATGAGTAAATACTGAAGAGCACGACCGCTGGGTCACATGGTAAGAGTAAGTTTGGTTTTGTAAGAAACGGCCAAACTGCCTTCCAAAGTACGGTTTGGGCTGGCTTTTCACCGGCTGTACTATTTTGCATTTTCCCCGGCCGTCAATGAGAGTCCCTGTTCCCCCACATCCTTGTCAGCGTTTGCTGTTGTCAGGGTTTTGATTTTAGCCATTCCAACATGATCGTAGTGATATCCTGTTGTTGTTTGAATTTTCAAATCCCCGACGTGTATCATGTTGAGCAACTTTTCACATCCTCAACTGCCATCTCTATACTTTCTTTGGTGACCTGCCTGTTTGTTTCTTTTGTCCACTTTTTAATTGGATTTTTCTACTGTTTTTTTTTTTGATGTTTTTGTTGTGAAATATACATAAAATTTACCATGTTAACCACTGGTAAGGGTATAACTCAGTGGTAATAAATATATTCATAATGTTGTGCAACCATCACCACCCATCTATCTCTCTAGCTCTTTCATCTTATAAAACTGTCACTCATACCCATCAAAGAGTAACTCCCAATTGCTCCCTTTCCTAACCCCCGGAAACCACCATTCTACTTTCTCTATGAAGTTGACTACTCTAACTATCTAATGTAAGTGGGATCCTACAGTAGTTGTCATTCTGTGATCGGCTAATTTCGCTTAGCAGAACATCCTCAAGGTTTATTCAGGTTGTAGCATGTGTCATACTTTCCATCCTTTTTGATACAGCAATATAGATTATAAGGGGCACATGCACCCCGATGTTTATCGCAGCATTATCAACAAGAGACAAACTATGGAAAGATCCCAAATGTCCACCGACGGATGAACAGATAAAGAAGATGTGGTACATATACACAACGGAATATTACTCAACCATAAAAATGAGAGAAACCTTGCCGTTTGTAACAACATAGATGGGGCTACAGTGTCAGAGAAAGACAAACACCATGATTTCACTCATATGTGGAATTTAAGGAACAAAACAAATACGTGGGAAGGAAAAAAAAGAGGGAGAGGGAAGCAAACCAAAAGGAACTCTTAACTATAGAGAACAAACTGAGGGTTGATGGAGGGAGGTGGGTGGGGGATGGGCTAGACAGGTGATGGGTATTAAAGAGGGTACTTGTTATGATGAGCACTAGGTGCTGTATGTAAGTGATGAATCACTAAATTCTACTCCTGAAACCGATATTACACTACACGTTAACTAACTAGAATTTAAATAAAATTTCAAAGAAACAAAGAGTTTCCTTCCTTTTTAAGGCTGAATAATATTCCATTGTATGGATATACCACATTTTGCTTATCCATTCATCTATCAGTGGACAGTTGGGTTTCTTCCACCCCTGGCTATTGTGAATCATGCTGCTATGAACATGGGTTTACAAATATCTTTGAAAAGTCCTGCTGTCAATTTTCTTGGGTGTCTTCCCAGAAGGAGGAATGATAGATCACACAGTCATTCTATTTTTAGGGAGCCATCACATGGTTTCCCATAAAGGATGTGCCATTTTACATTCCCAACTAACAGTACACAAGTGTTCCACTTTCTCCACATCCTGGCCAACACTTTTAATTTTTCTGTCTCATTTTTTTGTCTGTTTGTTTTGAGAATAGTCATTCCTCATGTGTGAGAGATGATCCTATTGTTGAACTACAGAAGCTCTTTTTACATTTGGATGCCAATTCTTTATCAGATGTTCTGCAAATATTTTCTCCCAGTCTGTGGCTTGTCATTTCATTATCTTAACTGTGTCTTTCCAAAGCAGAAGTTTTAAAATAATTATGATGTTTAAATACATTATGTAAAACAAATTACCATAGGATAATAGACTTTTACCACATCTATACCTCTTAGTTACTAAAAAATTAATGAATAGGATAGTTCAAAGGTGTTGAGCATTGGATATCTCTCTCCAGGTTGACAATGATCAACTAAAACATAAATAGACATTTTTTTCCAAAGAAGACGTACAGATGGCTAACAGACATGTGAAAAGATGCTCAATATTAATAATCAACGGGGAAATATGTATCAAACACACAATGAGATATCACCTTACAACTCTGAGAATGGCTAAAATAAAAAAAAGATAAGAAATAACAAGTGTTGGCAAGGATATAGACAAAAGGGAACCTGTGGGAACTGTTGGTAGCAATAAAAATTGGTATAGCCACTGTGGAAAATGGTATCGAGGTTCCTCAAAAAATTACAAATAGAATTACCATACGATCTAATAGTTCCACTACTTACCCAAAGAAAATGAAAACACTAATTCAAAAAGATATATGCACCCCTATGTTTATTGCAGCATTATTTACAATAGCCAAGATATGGAAGCAACCTAAGTGTCCATCAATAAAGTGGATAAGGAAGATCTCACACACACACACACACACACACACACACACACACACACACACAGTGGAATATTACACAGCCATAAAAAGGATGATATCTTGCCATGTGTGACAACATGGATGGACCTACAGGGTCCATTATGCTAAGTCAAATAAATCAGACTGAGAAAGACAAGCACCATATGATGTCATTACATGTAGAATCTAAAACAAGCAAACAAACAAACAAAACGCAGAATCAGACCTATAAATACAGAGAACAAACTGATGGTTTCCAGAGGGAAGGATGGTGGGGGGATGGGAAAAATAGGTGAAAAGAGGTGGGAGATACAGGCTTTCAGTTACAGAATGAGTAGGTCACGGGAATAAAAGGCACAGGATAGGGAATATAGTGAATGCATTGTAATAGCGTTGTATGGTGACAGGTGGCTACATTTGTGGTGAGTATAGCACACTGTATAGAGTTGTCCAATCACTATGTTGTACATCTGAAACTAATACAGCACTGTGTGTCAACTTTACTCAAACAAAACAAAAAATAAATAAACCTGTTGACCGAGATTCCACAGCTCATTTGGCATATTTTTATAAATGAACCATGGTGGTTACTAGTTATTCCCTTCTTGTTAAAGTGCTCACAAAGCATTTAATAATTCATTTGTGGGGCGCCTGGGTGGCTCAGTCAGTTAAGCGTCCAACTTTGGCTCAGGTCACGATCTCACAGTTCATGAGTTCGAGTCCCACATCAGGCTCTGTGCTGACAGCTTAGAGCCTGGAGCCTGCTTCAAATTCTCTGTCTCCCTCTCTCTCTGCTCCTCCCCCGCTCATGCTCTGTCTCTCTCTCTTTCAAAAATAAATAAAAACATCAAAAAAATAATTCATTCGTGAGTTTTACCATGAGTCAACATTACACCTATTTGGTAAAGAGTTTTCTTTTTTATCATTTGGAAAACTGAGGAATGATCTTCCAGGGTCTTTCCTCATCTTATAATAGCTTGCACAATCATGTTGGCAGGTTTTTCACTACCCTGGGATACAATTAACTTGGGCCCAAAGACTTGAGGATATTTTGAATGGTTAAGTGTACTTCTTCAATCTTGCCTCCTTTTTTAGAGTTTTAACTCCTTCTTCATACACTTTGTGCCTCACTTTTCTTACTCCATTTGAAGATTATACTTCCTGGACTGGGGAAGATGGTGACATACTTCTCCCCAACGGTTTGGTACCTGAAGGGTGAAATCCATACCTGCACTGCTGGTGGCCTCTGGAAAGAAGAGGCCAGGGTGCAGTGGAGGGACTCACAGTTGACCCAGCAGGTCAGATGAAGCTGCTCAGAGGCCGAAATGAGGTCCAGAATGAGTTTTGAGACCAGAGGAGAGTGTGAACACTATTCAAGAACACAGAAAGCACACATTTTGACTCTGAAGGAGCCAAAAGCATAAAGGGGACAACCAACCCAAAGGAACAGGGGCAGGCCAAATGTAATAGTCCCACAGCATTAAGCCAAACAAAGAAAAGAAAACAAAATGAAACAACCAAGGCCATTCTTTGCACAAGTCAACCAACCCAGAGAGCCACACAAAGGGGAATCACCTGGGTACCTCCTGAGCTTGTCAGTGTTGCTCCAAATCAGGAGCAGCCTTTGCCTGGCTTGGAAAATGCGAGGAGCTAAGAGGCCGAGCTTAAAAATTGCACACATAAGAAGCAGTAGGGCCAGAACAGGAAAGCAGTTCTATTTTCTGTCTGTCACCAATTAGCATCCTGCCATCTCCCCTTAGCAGTGACGACATGAACCTTTCTTGTTACGTTCTCACTCAAAACCAAAAATAGTCTTGTACCTGACATCTTTCACGAGGCTTAGCTCATCCTGGGGGTTATTCTTGCCCTTATCTGGCATCCAGCCTTGGTTATGTGCCTCTCCTATTTTCTTTTCTTTCCTTTTTTTTTTTTTTTTATTTTTTGGTTTTTGGAGCTCTGAGATCAATAGACAGCACCCTGGATGGTCATATTCCTGTTCTTGGCTCCTCTATTCATTTTATTTAATTATAATTTATTTTTAATTTTTAAGTGTTTATTTATTTTTGAGACAGAGAGGGAGAGAGAGAGCGCAGAAGAGGAGACAGAGAGAGGGAGACACAGAATCCGAAGCAGGTTCCAGGCTCTGAGCTGTCAGCACAGAGCCCAATGCGGGGCTCGAACCCATGGACAGCGAGATCATCTTTGTATTAGATTGCTGTTGCCACCTTACAAGTCACCCCCAAACTTAGCAGCTTAAAGAATTTGTGGGCGGTTTCATGGGTGTTTCTGGTTCAGAGGCTCACATGTATTTGCCATCAAGATGTCAGCAGGGGCTGGCAGGAGGCCTCAACCTCTTGCCAAGGGGTCTTTCTACTCCACAGGCCACCCGAGTGTCTTCACAAAACAGGGCAGCGGATATTCCTCAGAGGAAAAGATCCAAGACAAAGAAAGGAGGAGGCCATAATGTCTCTGATGACCTAGTCACCCACCATCGATCAGTTCCATTATTGTTCCATTCACTGGAAGAGTCACTAAGGCCAACCCATACCTAAGGGTGGGAAAATTGAGCCCCACCTCTTGAAGGGAAGAATATCAAAGAACTTGGGGCTTTATTTTAAAACAACATGCACCCCATGCTACCCTGTCTTTTAATTTTTGCTTCAGTGTTTTACAGTAAAAACTAATTTCTTTTCTTCCTCTCTCTCTCCCTTCAATTATTTTTCCTCAAGTAAATTTCTTCAGTCAATTAGGTCAAATGGAATATACCCAGGATGAATCTCTTGGCTATAGTCATGAGTTTAACACCCTGGGTACCACATTATCATCACCAGGGAACTAGTGTTCTAGACTGTACTTTGAAAGAAGACAGGATTGAATTTAGGGAAGGGGCTTTGGTTTCCATCAGTAGGACTCTTCTTTTTAACTGCGTGACCAGCAGTTGGTGTTTCTTCTCTTGCTGTAAAATCAGCAATCCAACGGGAATGCTAGCTACAAAGACTAGCTTGCATTGTGGGTAGAGATGAGCCACTGACAGACATAGGCATTAGGACCTTTTTTCCTGCTGTCACTCAACATTGACTCCAAATCTCTAGAGCCAAGATAAATAACATACACTGAGCGTCCTTATAAATGCAGGTATCAACAGGATCGACTTCTAGAAGCAGAATCGATTGGCTAATGGGCATTCGAAATTTCAATAGATATTGTCAAATTGTCCTCCAAAATTATTGTACCAATCTACCCTGTCACCACAGCATTCGAGACTGCCAAATTCTGCTCACTCTCACTTACACCGGATTATCATCAAACCATCAGATCTTTGCTGTATAAGAATTACAGCTGTTCTCCCCATGCTGGCAAACAGAAGCAGGGCTAGTATCTGTGAAAACGCTTGAAATAAGTGTCAAATTCATTCATCTGTGGTAGCATTTTATTGAATGAGACAGAGTAGATGATGGGAAACTGAGGTCAGAAAGAGAACGGGTTGGAAGGAAATTGAAAGTGGCTTTAGCTGGCAGGGGCTGGGAACACCTGCTTTTTTAAAAAAATATTTTTTAATGGTTATTTTTGAGAGAGAGAGAGAGAGAGAGAGAGAGAGAGAGAGAGAGAGAGAGAGCGCATAAGCAGGGGAGGGGCAGAGAGAGAAGGAGACAAACAATCCGAAGCAGACTCCAGGCTCTGAGCTGTCAACACAGAGCCTGACATGGGGCTCGAACCCATGAACCGTGAGATCATGCCCTGAGCCGAAGTCGGATGCTTAACTGACTGAGCCACCACCTGTTCTTTATCTACAGTTCAGTAGTGAATAGAATGCCACTGTAAGCTTGTACCTCTTTAGCTAGTCCCCCACTGGCAAATATTTTACATTCTTTCTTTTTTTTTTAATGTTTATTTATTTTTGAGAGACAGAGAGAGAGCGAGAGAGAGAGAGAGCACACAAGCAGGGGAGGAGCAGAGAGAGACGGAGACACAGAATCCGAAACAGGCTCCAGGCTCTGAGCTGTCAACACAGAGCCCGACGCGGGGCTCGAACTCATGAACCGTGAGATCATGACCCGAGCCGAAGCCGGACGCTCACCCGACTGAGACACCCAGGTGCCCCTACGTTATTTCTAATCTTCACCTAATTACAAACAATGCTGCAGTGATACCTTGTTCATACCTCATGATCCATGCTTACTTGTAACATAAATTCCTACAAGTGACGCACTCGGTCGAAGCGAGTCGGCATTTGTGATTCTGATAGACACTACTCTACAGGGCGCCTTGCATGAGGTTTACGAATCTACACTCCACCAGCAATGTGTCAACGTACTGTTTCCTCACAGTCTTGACACGCGTCGCGTATTATCAAATATTTTTATTCATTTATTTTTCTCTTTCAGTCTTTCACGTAAAAAAATCAGTTTTAATTTACATTTCTCTCATCAGGAGTGGGATTAAGTATTTTTCGGATACATTTATAGGCCTTTCCTATGAACTGCTCGTCATATACTTTGCACATTTTTTTTCTAGTGAGTTGTTGCTTTTATCGGTCTATGAGGGCTCTTTATTAAGGAGCTGAAAACTCTCTGCCTCTCATGTGAATCGCAAATAGTTTCCCTAGTTTGTCAAGTTGGTTTTTTTTCCCACTCTATGGTGATTTTTAATTTTATTTATTTATTGTTTGGCCAAGGACTAGACCTTAGGCTTTAAAAAAAATGTAGTTTAATCTAAAACTTATTAGTCTTTCCTTTGATGATTATCACAGTGAGACGGGTCGTAAAAGGATTACCCAATATTTTTATGGACTACCCATAAAATTTTGGATTTTACACCTAAATTCTATTTGGAATTTAGCTAGGCTTACAGAGGTCGTTGAGTCACCTTTCCCGCTGCATGGCTCCCCTGTTGTCCCAACATCACTGACTAAATAGTTCATCTTTCTTTCACTTAGACAAGACGCCACATTTAGCATATGCTAAGGTTCCTTGGGTTTAGGTCCACTTGAGGATGTTCTACTACATTCGATCGGTCTTCTGTCCAAACACGTGTCGGTACCACACTGCTTCGATCCCTGAGACTTCACTGCATATTTAACCTCCGGAACTGCTAGGTCCAGCGCGTTCGCCTTTCTCCAAGTTTTCTTGCCCACTTTCAAAACAAACCTAATTTTAGCTGGAATAGCATTACACTCGTAAATGAAGGTGGGGAGGACTGACATTTTTATGCTGTTGAGTCTCAGGCGGATTCTAAAATTTTTCTTCATCCAGGTCCTATAAATTTCTATTGTGTTCATTACTCAGGATTTGGAGTTGTTTGGTTGAGCTTGTAAAGGGGCTCTTTTCTCCCATCCAATTTCTCTCTGGTTGCGATTCTCACAATTGGCCTAGGGCCAAAGGGCTCAACTCAAATGATCTGCCTGCCATCTGTTTCCCTTTCAACAGCCTTCAGGAGGACTTGGTCGGTTTCCCTGGTGTCTCTGCAACCTTCACCCACGAAACTGTGTTTCCTTATTCGTCAAAGGGCACCACTTTTAGGTATTTTCTTTCCCTCTTGAGCGATGGAATTATCCCGAAGAAGGTCAGAGACTTATCAGAGGACCCCCGTTCAGCTTAACAAGGCATCCAGAGATGGTCAAGACATTGAACTATCCCATTGCTCCTGTCTGTTCTCAGGGACTTGGCTGGCACTGTCGTTTGCACCAAGCAGGAGTCATCTGTATCATCCCTCTGCTGGGGGACCGGGACCCAGCTCCTTTCACCCTCCTCTTTGCCTTTCCTCTACTTTTCCTACCATTAGGCTCACCGTTTGCCACCAAGTGCTTCTCTTTTTACGTTAGGATCCCCCAAATTTCTTTTTCTACTTGGGATCATTATTTAAATACCATCTTCAAAAATGGGCTTCTCAGAATGCTGGTGCAGGTGTTAGATTCAGCACAAAAAGGGCCCGAAGGCTGTGCTGGGAGGCACTCCATGCTATACGGCACTCGTGAGGTCCCAGGGCACGTTAACGCTTTAAAGGCCGAGAGGTTCTGCACATTTCACAGACCGACTTGACCACAGTTAATTAACACACCGCATGACTCACATTCGGTGGAACGCACTTCAGGGGACGCAGCCTTGAGACCAGAAGCTCCTGTGTCTGCCGGAGTCACTCTGCTCAGGACACCTGTGATCTCAGTTATCTACCTGGCAACATCAAGTTCACCTATGGGTTGCGAACTGGGATAGAACACTTAAAATTCAAGTTTGCCTATTGATCCTCAGGACGGCTACATAATTTACAGAGCCCACCTTTTTTTTCAGTGGAATATAAATATGGTTGCCCTGGCCCGGGCGGGGCGCTCAGTCTCCCCCTTCCTACGGGCCTTCTGCCCCGACCCACAGCAGACGGGTGACCCCACGGGATTGGAACCTCCATGGCAAGATGCACTTGGTACTGGCCGGGGCTGGCCAAGAGGCCCCTGTGGAGACACCCACCAAATGTGGCACCGGAAGTGAAAGCCAAAAGGATTCCCCTCAGACCCACAAGGCAAGAGGGAGGCACCTCTCCCGCCCGAGGCACACAGGGGGCTGGCCTTCCCGCCAGAGAAGAAAAAGCAAGTGAGAGATTCCTCGTTCTCATTAGCGGGATGGAAGCTTCTGTAGGAGACAGAGGGGAAAACTAGGGAAGCAGCTAGAAATACATAAGGAGGAAGAGGGAAGTAGGGCAGAATAACATGAGCCTTCACGGCCTGGAGCTGGTGAGGAGAATGAGGCCCTCTTAGGAGGAGCGACCCACCCCCACCGGGCCCTGGCCCCCTGCCTCTCCCAGGAGGATATGCAGGGGGGGACCTTGGTGGCCAGCCATTCCCGGCAGGTGTTCAAGAATTTTAACTCACTCACCTGTGACCGCTTCCTAGCAGCCTGTTCCCTAAGACTCACCCACAGAACTAGCAACTCTCCCTTCCTCTTGACAGAAGAACAAGCAAGGGACTGTGTCCGGAGAAACCCGGGACAGACCTCCCAGATGACCTGAAAGCCCTCACGGGGGGCCGCACAGGTGATGTTTTCACCCGGCTCCACTCTGAGTGGGGTCCTTGACTCCGGAAGGGCCGGTGGAGGTGGGGGGGGGGGGGCAATCACCTTGCTCACCTGAGTGGCAGCAAAAAACATTTTGGTTTCTGGGCTGTGATGTGGTGCTTCTGGGGGAACAGACTTGCATCTCAGGCTTTGCACCTGGTTAAGAAGGACAGAAATGCGCCTGGGAGGGATTAGTGCCTTCTGCATACAGCCAGGACAGCTCCCCTCTACTGCATTTCCTTGCGTAATTTGTCTTTATTAGAAGAAAGCATTCCTTTGCTAAACACTCCCAAATAAAACCTAACTAGCCAATCAAAGAAACCACCCAACTGACCAAATCAACGGACCCACTAACCAATCTACCTGATGAGCAACCAACTAACCAACCTGTCAAACAAAGATTAAAACCACTGCAACCCCGGGGGCACCTGGGTGGCTCAGTCAGTTAAGCATCTGACTTCGGCTCAGGTCATGATCTCCCGGTTTGTGAGTTTGAGCCCCCCGTCGGGCTCTGTGCTGACAGCTCGGAGCCTGGAGCCTGCTTCGGAGTCTATGTCTCCCTCTGTCTCTGCCCCTCCCCTGCTTGTGCTCTGTGTCTCTCTCAAAAATAAATAAACATTAAAAAAAAAACCTAAAAGAATAAATTAGGTACTCAGCACCCAGTGTACCCACGCACTTAGCCTTGGACTTTTTAGGAAGCCACTGCTGGTGACTGCACCCCGCCCCACTTGGTTTCACACCTCCATTTCCAGCCCTGTGCACTGCCACCATCTTGGACTTGACTGCGGAGTTTGCTCCTTCGAGGCGTCCCATCCTGCCGTGCCTGTCACCTCTCCTATGCCCTGGCTGGGTCCTAGGACAGCCTTACCAGCCCTACCTATACCACTGACTTGAACACACATGGTGGCCATGGAGTCTCCCAGTTCTCAGAGCGCTGAGAACTGAGCCACAAGAACACTCTGCCGTCCTTGCTGCTTCTGGGAGCAATTTCCTATTCATGCCTTAACTCCTCATATGGCTGTTTCTGTCGTATGTGTGGTTTTTGCTAATGCGAGGTCTTTTGGCAGTTCAGTGCATACAGGGATGTGACTCGGGTTATAAATTACTGTGTTAACGGTGGCCTGGAATGCTGTGGTCCTTGAACACTATTTGCATAAACATAACTCATGTATTTAGAAGGGGAAACATCAGTATGGAAAAAGGGATCAAGGAGATAGCCTGAAAGTAAACACATCACGTCTCTGTTCTTACACTTTGGCAGTTCCCGAGTAGTTTTCCACCCTCTGAGTCATTTATTATCGCTTTTATTAGCCTTCTCCACCCAGGCTGACATTATTTTCTGTTTTACTGATAAAGACGATGCTTCTCGGAGAAAGGAGTGGCTGGGGCAGCTGCTGGAGCCTGGGGTGGAGAGCGGGCAGACATCCGGCCCAGAGATCCCACTGCGTCCACCTGGCTGCTAGGGCTAGCCTGGCCCACATCCACCAGCTTCTGTGAGGAAATCCAGGCCACCTGAAGATGCCATGGGAGGATGCTCAGGTAGACAGCCCCAACTGATGTCGCCGGGGACTAACAGCTGCTAGGCACTGAGGGGAGACAGCCCAGATAATCATAGCCCCCAGCGGTCAGGTTGCTCCCCGCCAGAAAACCTTCCCAGCGGAGGCTCCTCACGTTGTGCAGCAGAGAAAAGCCATCCCTGATGCTTTGTTGGAATCCCTGACCCACAGAGTCCCAGAGTTTAACAAGAAGGGTGTTTATACCATTAAGTTTCAGGGTATGTCTCAGATTTCATGGCAGGTTAAAACGTGTGCAACCCTTTTAAGATCCTAAATGCACAAATCCTCTAAATTCTTCTGTTCTGGGACAGAGCGAGGGTGTAGTTTTCAGCAAATGTGAAATTCCAGCCAAGATAACTGCCAACTTGAATCTTCACGAGGATGGCCTTGTGGCTTGGCTTTAATCACATCGCATAAAGGAGCACCCCTCGCCCCTGAGCTGGAGCCTGCTAATTTCAGACCAGACCAATTCTAAAAAACGTTTGATAATCAAGCACTTCTTCTTCTAATACCGTTTTATAATTAAAGAGCTCTTTCAGAACGGGATCAGTGTATCATTCTGGATGGCAGGGGGGACCACTGCGGTCAGGATAAAGGGTCACTTCCAGGGTTGCCCCACGGAGAGTGCCTGCTAAGAGCTGTCTCAGTAAGTCTTCTCTGGCAGGAAGTGTGAGGGTGACAACCGTGACATTGCCCATGTGATCATATCCTTCCTTCCTTTCCCCTGCTTCCCCTGCCTTCTCTCAGCATCCATCATGTGTATACTCTGCACCAGGCACTGAGCTAGGTGCTGGGGATATGCAGGTGAGCAAGGTGGATGTGACCCCTATTCTTGAGTGTAGAAGCTGCCATTTTCTTGGGGTGCCTGGGTGGTTCAGTAAGTTAAGCATCTGACTTTGGCTCAGCTCATGATCTCGCGTTTCGTGGGTTCGAGCCCCGTGTCAGGCTCTGTGCTGACAGCTGGGAGCCTGGAGCCCACTTGGAATTCTGTGTCTCCCTCTCTCTCCACCTCTCTCCCATTTGCACTGTCTGTGTCTGTCTGTCTCTCTCTTTCAAAAATAAATTAAAAAAAAAAGAAGCTACCATTTTCTGTCCAGCATACTCCTTAAAATTTTTTTAAATGCTTTTCTTTTTGAGAGAGAGAGAGAGAGAGAGCGCACGAGCAGGGGAGGGGCAGAGAGAGGGACACGCAGAATTTGAAGCAGGTTCCAGGCTCTAAGCTGTCAGCACAGAGCCCGACATGGGGCTCGAACTCACGAGCCCTGAGATCATGACCTGAGCTGGAGTCAGACGCTTAACCAACTGAGCCACCCAGGTGCCCCTTAACATTTTTAAAAATATTCAGAATACAAATAAAACTACATGGAAGTTTATGGGTTGTAAGGATGTCCAAGTGCACATGGTTGAGGATATGGATTTTCAGATGGACTCTGACTCTGCGGGCAGGGGTAGAAGGATGGGGACTGTATTAATTAGCGCAATGCTGGCTATGGCATCAAACCCCCTAGTTCAGAGGCTTGGCACAACAGAAGTTCCGTTCTGATTCATGTTGTTGGGAGACAGGTGGCATTTCCCCATTTGGTGACTTTCCTTCTGTTGGTAGCTCTGTCATCCCTTCGAGCCCGGGAATCCTGCGTGTGTTGCCAGTAGAGCAGGGAAATGCCTACGTGCTTTTGATCTGCCTCGGTTGATACATTATCATTTCAGAGAGAAGTCATTGGGCCCAACTTAGATGCCAAGGGAGGCTGGGAGATGCAGCCGCTGGCCAGACAGCCCCTCCAGCAACAACCCGATACTATGGCAGGAGAAGCAACGATCTTTGTTATGCAGTTCCCCATACCTGCTCTTGGGTGATGTTGGAGGATTTCTGTCCACCATGATGCCAGTGCCCTATGGAATGACACTGGCTGGCTTAGGACTCCTGAGAGCTGGGGGCTTGGCCAGGAAACCTAGATGGCTCCATCCCACCTCTGTAGGAAGATCTATGAAAGCCTCACATGTCCCCAGAAAGGATTTTTTTTTTAAGAGAGAGAGAGCATGAGTAGTGGAGGGGCAGAGACAGAAAGAGAGAGAGAAGACGCAGGGCTTGATCTCATGAACCGTGAGACCATGACCTGTGCCGAAATCAAGAGTCGGACACTAAACCAACTGAGCCACCTGAGCGCCCGCAGAAAGGATTCCGTAAGACGCATATGTGGACGTGTCTACCAGTCTGCCTTGTCAATTCCCTCTGCTACCTATATGGGAGAAAACATCTTTCACCAAGAAACAAGGACACTCTCTGAGGAGCGCTTCAACACACCAACTTTCATAAAACCAAATGCTTAAAAAATAACCAATAAGCATTTAAAATGCCCATATCCCCTCAACACTAATTCATTATAAAATATCAAGAAGCCTGTCACCATTCTGTTGGTGGAGAACTTAAAGCTCTTCTCTGAAAAACATTCTCTTCCGTTTACCCCCAGAGAAACATACAGCAGAATAATGCCATATAATGGTTCTAACGATATGTTCCTGCAACAAGAGAGTTTTAGTTTCCATTGCTTTTCATTTATTTTATGTTATAAATTAATAACATATTTACGATGGAGAGTAACTCATTTAATTCATTAAATGTAAGTACCATAAAGTAAGGCACTTAGATAAGAAAAGTGTGAAACGATCCTGATGCGCTCCTAAATGTTACATTAAGTATATAAATCATTTTGTTTTCTCTCTGCTTGAAGTAGAAAGCAGCTGAGGAGGTAAATGTAATTACTATAATTCTATTTTAAAAGGTCCAGGAAGCACGAGAATAGAATTTGCGCAAACATCAAAAAAGGCAGCTTATTCTGGCCCCATTTGTCATCTTCCGTGACAAACTCAACTAGATCGTATGGGGTGTGGCCATCAAACGAACATGTACTTTCAACGACTGAGAGCTTTACAGGACTAGGCTCCCCAGCTCTAAGGCACAGGGAACCCACTACTTGCTGGGGTCTGACTTTTTCCACCTTGACGACCCGGGCTAGAAAATCATCTGAAGTTTCCCTGTTGGAGAGCCCCCACCCTCTTAGTCCCAGATCTTCAGGGCTTTGGGTGGTTGGTGGGGTGGAGGGCTGGCCCGAGGGGGCCTGGACACGTGGACTGGTCTATTCCAGCCCATGCCCAAAGTGGGTAAAATGTGTTTTGGTGAAGGGGAGGGGGCTGACTCTGTGAAGCACTCAGCATGGATGCTGGCTATATGAGAGGATTTGGTTTGATTCTGCTTTGAAAATCAGGCGTGACAATCTCCAGCCACGGCTTTGCCCACAGGCTCCCAATTCCTCAGCTGAGGAAAGCCCATGTGGAATGGAATATAAAGACATAACACAGGAGGGGCGCCTGAGTGGCTCAGTCGGTTATGCGTCTGACTTCGGTTCAGGTCACGATCTCCCAGTTCACGGGTTCAAGCCCTGGGCTGGCTCTGCACTGACAGCTCAGAGCCTGGAGCCTGTTTGCGATTCTGTGAGTCTCTTTCTCTCTGCCCCTGCCCTGCTTGTGTGCTCTCTCTCTCTCTCTCAAAAAATAAACATTAAAAAAGAAAAACAAATAACATAGGAGAAAATGCAAGTGTCAAAAGTCCCTTTGCTCCGTGGCTGCATTAGAAAGGAAACAGCTAAAAGAAATACGGCGGGCGCAGTAAGGCTGTTAAGGGGGAGAATGAACAACGGCCCCCCCACTGCTCCAACAGTAGGGGGTGCGGGAACCACCGTCAATTCAACACCAACAAATGGCCAAGTTCGGGCCAGGCTGATTTGCACACAGTGCTCCCAACCTTGTGGATACGGGCTTTCTTGGCCTCATTCTTAAAATATGAGAACATGGAAGCAAAAGGAGCACTCATGAACAACTCACCCAAAGTCACACGGTTTTGTGAATGGTGGATCTGAGAACATGAACCAGCCTGACGCCAGGGCAGCGGGTCCCTTCCCTCTGCCGTGTGGCCTTGTTCCTCGCTGTATCCCTGGGGCCTGGTGTGGGATGATCCCAGTAGGTGCACACTAGGACGGGGCAGGAAGGGTGGAGAGGGCTTTGGAAGCCATCCTGATGTCTGCCCCGCTGGACGTGGGTGGCTGTTCCAGTTTAGCTAAGAGCTGTGTACAATACAGCTAAGAGAACAGCGACATGCATCGGCTTTAGTATTCTACGTGGTACCAGCATGTTCCCCCTTTGCCTTTTCTTACCTTCCCAAAACCTGAAAAGAACACCACGGGAGCTCCCTGCCCTTTTCCTGTCACACTCGTCTCACGGCTCACCTCTGCCAAGAAATGCCCCCATCCTGACAGTCCAAAGTAATGACAGGGCATTATGCTGTTCTCTCTGCTGTGGGCTCCACACCAGCTACGTTGCTTGTCTGAATCTTCATGAGGAGAAAGGGTCAGTTACCTGTGGTTGAAATATGCTCCGTCATCGTCACCACCACCACGATCACGATCACCATCATGGTCACCATCATAACCATCACGGTCATCGTCATCTTATAATCTGCAGAGAGCAGGAGCCACGCTCTGTGTGCATCTAGGGATTCACATTCGAAGTCAACTGGTGATGGACACAAAACCCCTGGACCCAGTAGAGTTTGGGGCTTTATACACACTATCACATTTAAGCCTGTGCGGTTGGAACACAAGATCTAGACAAGAGCTTTGAGAGCCCAGGGGCCCCTGGGTGGCTCAGTCAGTTAAGTGTCTGACTTCGGCTCAGGTCATGATCTCACGGTTCGGGAATGCAAGCCCCGCATCGGGCTCTGTGCTGACAGCTCGGAACCGGGAGCCTGCTTGGGATTCTGTGTCTCCCTCTCTCTCTGCCCCTCCGTCTCTCTCTCTCTCTCAAAAATAATTAAACATTAAAAAAAAAACAGCTTTGAGATCCTAGAGGAAGGGCAATCCCTAGCTGCGACCCTCAGAGGTGCGTATTAGGGGCTCTATTTTACAGAGAAGGAGTGAAGCTTGGAGCTTTTCGGTGACTAACATACGGCCAAATCGTGAAATAAAGGTGAAGCTGGGCTTCAAATCTGGGCTGTGTAATGACAAGCCTGCACTCCCACCATGTTATCACTGTGCCCCAAATGTAGGCTGCCGGCTTTCTCACCCACTGTTGCTCCATTGCCTCCGTGCTCCTCCCTCTGAGGAAAGAGTGTTGACCTATTTCCCTCCCGGTGGCATTTCTGAAACAAGACTGGAACTGAAGAGGACAAAGGCCTCATGCTCCTTCTCTGAGCATCTGTGGCTTCTTTGATAATATGGATGAGTTGGAGCAGAGAATCCTCAAAGTCCCTGCCTGACCTTTTGAGATCTCCATTCAGATGATCTTCTCCCTAAATGTGGTGAAATTTTAACTTTTCAGTATGCCCGTGAGCTGGCTTACGAAACTTGACTCTATGACTCAGGATTACACAGAAAAGAAATGGCTCGACGTTCGCTGGGTGGGATGGGGTGGGGTCTGTGTCTCCTGGGCATCTTCCTGCAGCTGATACACACCCGGACACGCCTCCCGGAACCTTCCTGCGTCCATGCACAGGAGCCCTTCTCCATCGTCTGACTTGTACACGTGTTAACTCCTCCTCAAGACCCACTGGCTGAAGGGGTCAGGGACGGATGGAAAGCCATCATTTCTTGTTCCGCACCTTCTCTACAGTGACCCTGATCTTGCGAATGTTCACAAGGGTCCTGGCACTTTGTGCTAAAAATTTCACTCCATCTCTTGCTGGTAAGTCTAGCCGAGGGCACCTTGACCCCCCATCACACGGATATGGCAATGATTTAAATGGCTACTATTCTTCAAACGCAGGATCACGTGCAATGGACCCGACCTTTTGCAAAACTGCCACAAAACTGCATGGGAAGGCATAACATTGCCGCAGCTGAATTAGACGTGCTCTGAAATTACAAGGTTAAATTGGATAACCTCCTTACACTGCTGAAATGCCAAGACAAATCACTGATATCCCTTCAGGGATTAACAAAGACCTCAGATAACCGACGGAGGCTGAACTGAAGTACGTGAAGACAGAGGAGATCAGGAGCTAACACAGTATTTCCCCCTTGCCTCGGTGAAGGCTGAAAAATCACTTGTGGAATATTCTGGACTCCTCTGTAGCAGAGTCTGGTCATCCGTGAATTTCGCTGGAGCCAGCAGCTGTTTAGCTGAGATGTGGTGGTGAGGTGGGGATGATACGTGAAGAGAAATAAATGAGCCAAACTATGAAGGCCATGATGACAGGACACGGGGGTGGACCCTGTAGAGCAGGGGGGACCTGGTGTAAAAGCATGAGGGTGCTGTCGCTGTCTGGGTCATGAGGACAATGCTCTGTGCTTCGTTTCTCCACTAATGCCTCCTTGACTATTACAAATGGTATCTTAAAACAGGCAGAGACAATCTAACCTATGCCAGCCACCTCCTCTCATTTCTTCCTTCGCTGACACTGGGATCCATTATGACGTCCCATTTAGACTTGGAGCATGGCTTGTGTGCTCAGATGGCTACGTGCACATGCATGTGAATGCACACACGCGTGCGGTGTGGATGTGTGGTGTGTATGGGGGGCTAGGGGGAAGGTACTCCGCCTCGGCAGCAAGCCTGACCAAGATCCCCTGGCATAAAGATGGCTATATATCATTACCATTATTTACCACCAAGAAGAAAACACAGGCCAAACTAAAAACTAACGTTCCCAAATATTTTGCCCACTTTTTCTAAACCAGTTACAAAAGCAAACAACAAAACATCATACGTCAACTGCAAGGGCTCTGGATGTATCGTTGCTTTGGGGGTTGATGATTCACAAAAATGAGACAGGAAACAAGACCGCTACAAGTCAGGAGGAAGGGTGAGGGCAGAAGCACGCGCTGAAAACAGGACATTGTGCCGCTCCCTCCGCCCGTCGGGCCCCGTGAGCTGGTGGCTTGGCCGGGGTTCTCGGGTCCGTCCCACAGGAGGCCAAACAGGCCAGGCCTCCCTGCCACCTGACTCCTGTATCCAGGGGTACAAAGGTAGCTTCCCCCACTGGGTTATGAGCAGCTCAGGGGCAGAAATGTGCTTGCAACTTCCATTCCCCAGTGCCCCGCTGTGCAGGGTCAGAGTAGGCATTTGGCGAGGGCCTACTTCACAAATGGATGCTTGTAGGGATCAAGAACGAGCAAGCCATTGGTAACCAGGGCTAACCCTGGCATTCGGGTCTGGGTGGGGTGGGGAGGTGTGGGGGTAACCACAGGTCCCTTCAAGAGACAGAGGGATCCCCATCCCAGCATCAATATCCCCCCACTCAGCACCCCAACCCTCCAGCCTTGCTTCACGTGACACATTATATTTTATTTACGTGTTTGTTTCCCTGCTAAAATGTAAGTTCTACACAGGCGGGGATTTTCACTTGTTTGGGTCACTGCTATGGATCCAGCAGTGACCAAACCCTGGCAGATCTTGTAGAATGAATTCTGGCAGATTGTGTAAAATGAATGAAAGGGTATGTCCATCCTGCTAGAGTTGAAGATCCTTGCTGCCTTGATTCCACAGTGCCCTCACCCTATAAAGAGCTGTGGATGGGAGAACAGGCCAGAGCACGTCTGGGGCTCAGAGTAAGAAAGGGCAAGGAAAGAAACCCATCAGCCTGCATCAGACAGAAGGCCCAATGGCACTGGGAAGGCAGGGGTGTGCTGGGGCATCGCTAATTAGGGCTGCCTTGGTGCAACCTTAGCATTCACACGGGGCCCAACAAACATGTACCGATGTTTCCTGGAAAGAAAATCTCCCCCCTATTTTCAGAATGCCTGAGTCTGGTGAGAAAATAACCACTGGAATGCTGTTCACCAAAACAAAAGTTTGCTTCGGGGTAAAGAAGTGACAATTCAAAGCAAGATATCTGGCTTCGTAACACTTGAAGATTTACCACTCGAGATCTTGCCGTTTCTCAGGAACTGGGGTCCCTCTCCCCCCACCCCCTAAAAAAGCCTCACAAAGAAACGAAAAATGAAAACACCCGAGAGGCATGGTGCCGTGGATGTGAATTGGGGAATTCTGTAACCAGTTGTATAATTAGCACTCAGAAGCTTTACTTTTGAAAGCAGCTCTGATTATCTGTCTTCTACTCAAAACGTCCTCAAGGATCCCACTGCTTAGAGAATAAAGCCCTTGATCCAGCAGCACCCAAAGCCCTTCCCCTCTGGGCCTCAGTTTGACCTACAGCTCTAACATGTACCGGGCCCTGTCCATGCACGCAGCCAGCCAGCTGACTGCCCGCCCTCCTGCCTGCCTCCTCCTTACGTCTCTTACAGCTCGTGTGATTTTCACGTGGGTCTCTCTCCCACTCCAGTGTGAGCTCCTAAGGTGAGGAACAACACCTGCGTGACCCACATGTTCCCACGTGCCCCAGATACACTGACGTCAACAAGCGTTCGGCAGTGGTGTTTCTAGATCCAGTCTGATGGCGGCGGTGGTACTTCTAGATCCAGCCTGATGGCGGTGGTGGTGTTTCCAGATCCAGTCTGATGGTGGTGGTGGTATTTCTAGATCCAGCCTGATGGCAGTGGTGTTTCTAGATCCAGCCTGATGGTGGCAGTGGTGTTTCTAGATCCAGCCTGATGGCGGTGGTGGTACTTCTACATCCAGCCTGATTGCGGCAGTGGTACTTCTAGATCCAGCCTGATGGCGGCGGTGGTACTTCTAGATCCAGCCTGATGGCGGCAGTGGTGGTGTTTCCAGATCCAGGCTGATGGCGATGGTAGTGTTTCCAGATCCAGTCTGGTGGTGGTGGTATTTCTAGATCCAGTCTGATGGCAGTGGTGGTACTTCTAGATCCAGCCTGATGGCGGCGGTGGTACTTCTAGATCCAGTCTGATGGTGGTGGTAGTATTTCTAGATCCAGTCTGATGGCTTCTCTGTTCTACCTAGAATCCTTCCATGGCTCCCCCTTAGTATCCACATAAGAATTCAACCTCTGTGTGAGGTGTGGGAGGTGTGAGAGGATCGCCAGGGGCTGCTCCTGCCTAGCTTACCTCCCACAGCCAAGTCAGAGCCCCTCGCATGCCATGCTCTCTGTGTTCCCTCTGTGTTCCCTCTGTGTTTCCCTGTGCTACTCTGCCGGCCCAGGGTGCTTTGGCTTTAAAGAGCTTGTCCCTTGGTCATCTCCGCTAAGAAACCTTCCCATCCTGCCGAGGACCCACGCCCTTGGCCTCTCTCCTGGGCTCCCCTGCACACCCCCACACCTTGCTTGCCTATCTGACTCCCACACCAGGTGCTCTCTGAGGACAGGGACCATTTATCATCACGTCCCTAGTGCCCCACCCGGAGAAGACATGCGATGCCATTTTCAGAACGAACAAGCCTCTGGCTCGCAATTGCCCCAATTTGCTCCTTTGACCTTGAATGTTACAGCTGCATGAGACCACACACACACACACACACACACACACACACACACACACACAAACACACACACACACGGTTCCTGCATTAAGACCGTTACCTCCATACCCACTGGGCCCTGATAAGATTTAAGATGGAAGGTATCTAAACTGCCCTTTCCCCTTTCTTGGCTCAGAATGTTTCTCGCTGTTTCTAAAAGAGAATCCGTTGGCTAGCTTCCAGAATATCGTTCACTTTTTTTGGCAGCTGCACGATAGCAGAAGGTTCTAGCATTTGCTTATGAAAAGAAGTCACTACTGGAAGAAATTCCTGGCAGACTTTCTGACAAGAGTGCAGGAGCCCCAGATCTGCTCTGGCTGATTTCCGCTCCCTGTGGTGAGCCCTGGGATCTGAGAAGCTGTCCTCCTGATCTAGAAAGTCATCCCTCTCTGGGGCATGGACCTGATGCGGCCTCTTCCTCGGGTGCCCAGCTGTGTAGGAGACTCACAGGACCGCCCCCTTCCCGTTGTGACTGCGGTTTCTGCGGCGCCCACACACATCTCCATGGCCGGAGCCCAGCCTGGGTCCCAGGCACCACTACTGTCTTGGCACATCCCCATGGCCCGCCGTCAGCAAGAAGCAGGGAACCAGAGACTGGAAACCCAGTTCAGCTGGGCTGGGGGGTTTTCGCATCTGTGCCCTTAATTCCTAACAACAGTGCCCAATCATGAGAAGCCCGGGTCAGCTCTAGGATGCCCCGTGCCGCCAGCAGCACCCAGAGTTGACTTCTCCAAGGCATAACACCTGCATGACGCTGCAGGGTTAGCACTTCCCCCAAGACCCGCCCCCGTCATTAAAATCGGTCATCACAAGGCGGCCGATGCACCAAGCACGGGCTCCATCCTAGCACATAACCCACAGAGGACAGCAGGGTACAGCGACAGTTGCTCACAGTTTAACAGCATTTCACAGTTTACAGGGTGCTTGCATGGATGGTGCCTCATTTGATCGCACAACAATCTCGTGTGCAAGACGGGGCACGTGTCATCACCTCCATTTACAAGTGAGCATGTGAGGCTCCCACAGCTTAAATGATTGCCCATGGAGCCTCTCCTCTCTCGAAAGTGGCACAGGACCTGAGCTCAAACAGCCCCGGGGCCGGAAGTGAGTCACTCATCGGTTCCACGTGGGATGGTGAAGCCTGGTTCCTACATCTGGTCAGATTAGCGGCATTTAAAACCCTGTAGCTAAGACTCACAACTCCTGGGCCTTTTCAGTCAAGGCACAGCCCTTGGCCAGCAGCACCAGCATCTCCTGGAAGCTTGTTAGAAAAGCAGAAACTCAGATCCATCCAGAACTACCCAATTAGCATGTGCCGTCCAGCAAGATCCCGGGTGGACATGTTGGGTTGCAGGGGCTGTGCACTAGGCAACGTATGCTCTCCTTTCCACTTTGGCTGACTTTTCTGGCTTCACAATGGGAACACAGCTCGGGTGGGGAGGGCTTGGGGAAAAGAAACTTCCATCAGACTGCTTGATAGCCACAAGAAGAGCTGGCTTAACTGTTCCCCTCTCTGCGAAAAAGGTCTCCACCTTTGTCCTCTTTTCCCCAGCTTCCTGCCGAAGCACTTTTAGTCAGAGACACATCTCTTCCGCTGACTCTAGATCCTTCCCTCTCTGGCGCTAATTCTGATAAAAGCACAAAGAGGGGAGATGTGAGTTCAGTCTTCCCTGAGTTCTGGGAATCCCAAAGTCTGTTTAGAGAACCCCCAATTTGAGTTGTGACAGAGTCATGATCTCCTAAGCGAAGCCTGTGAGGCTAAAATTTTTTCTCTCCCTTTTTTTTTTTTTATTTTATTTTTGGGACAGAGAGAGACAGAGCATGAACGGGGGAGGGTCAGAGAGAGAGGGAGACACAGAATCGGAAACAGGCTCCAGGCTCCGAGCCATCAGCCCAGAGCCTGACGCGGGGCTCGAACTCACGGACCGCGAGATCGTGACCTGGCTGAAGTCGGACGCTTAACCGACTGCGCCACCCAGGCGCCCCTCTCTCCCTTTTATTGACAAAGAATCTTTCCTTGCCCCTTCAGTGGTGTGCATGGCTTGACCAAGCTACCCACTCAACTGGTTAGCAAATGGGCCGTTCTGCTTAGAGCTGATTTTTAAAAAGATGGTTAGAAAGATTTTTTTAAAGAGGCGGACCTAAGCTTTACTGTAGAGACTGGGCAAGGTTTTAGGTGGCTTCGCTGACCATGTATGTTGTGATTACGGACCCTGCTCCTTACTGCTGTCCGGATCGCTCCGCCTCCACAACCTTTTCGTGATTCTGCAGGAAGTCTTGATTCTACAGACACGTTCCGCAGAAAGACAATTCTGCAGTCGGTGTTGACTGATGTCCGTGTTTAGCTAATCCACTTAGGTGACCTCTCATGCTTCCCACCTGGCCTTTTTACCCTGCCCTGAGCTTGGTTTTTTCTGTGCTTGTTCTCAGCAGTCTGTTACATGGCTCGAGGCCTGCCCGGAGTAGCCAGCCGTGCCCGTCTTGTCCCGAGGCGAGTGGCGGTCACGTGAGGACACGTGTGTAAAGCAGCAGCCACCACTGTCCTCAGGGGAGGCCCTGTTAAGCGCACGCAGGTGAAGGAAGCAGGGAGAAACACGTCATCTTCTCCGCCAGTGATTCTCTCCCAAGAAAGGGGGCATAAGCTCACTTCTAACTCTTTGCTAAGGGAAAGGGGCTTCCTATTCTAGTCAGTTTCACGGAAGGCAAACGCTCCATCACAAACTCTGCGTAGAGCCACGTGACTGTTAAATACATCATTTACCGAGTGTCTGTTCTTGTCTGCGACCAAAAGCAGACCGTTATTTTTCTCTTGCCTTGGGGCCAATCTTGGGCCCTCAGGAAGTTTCTAGACCTATCTGTTTCAGTCTGCGTCTGGCTGCTCTTCAGGAGAGGCGCATGAAGTCCCTCTTTAGCAATGTCTGGCTGGCCCGTGAGCCGCTGGTTTAATTCAATGCTGAGAATGCCCCAGGTCTGGGCCCCAGTTCCAGGCTTCAGGCTCCTTGCTCCTAGGGGCCTTGTCTACTGAATTTGCTCGGATTCCTTGCCACTCAGGGGACGTGTGAAGCTAGCCTTATGACTCCGTCTATGCTCCATTGGAGCCCCTTCCTCTGGAAATCAGTGGTCCGACTTCCAATTTGGTCTTCCAGTCCAAATTCTGTCTCTCGGAACTGTAACAAGTAGGGCACCTCACGCGTCCGCCTGTAACTGACAGCGACATAATGATAGATTCCCGCAGGAAGGTTCTGATCTGAGTCTAGACCTCCGTTCCCCAAACTCGTTGCTCCTCGGGCCCGTGATGTTTTTCGTTACCTTGTGATGTCTAATG